>NC_085874.1:28940825-28948325 GCF_034702125.1 Engraulis encrasicolus
TGTAAGTCCTGGCAGACAGTATGAATGTGCGAGTGTGTGTGTGCGTGTGTGCGTGCGTGCATCTTCGTGTGTGCATTGATGAGTGTGTGTGTGTGCTCGAGAGTGTGTGTGTAAATCCTGGCAGACAGTGCGAGCGTACGGACTGAGAAGGAGGAGGATGAGCTCATCTCTGGCAAGTTCCGTGCGTGTGCTCCTGTCCAAATAACGACAGGATGCCCAGACCACACTCTTCTCTTCCTGCATCCACAGCAGAGTAGAGAGGAGCGGAGTGGAGTAGAGAGGAGCGGAGTGGAGTGGAGAGGAGCGGAGTGGAGAGGAGAGGAGAGGAGAGGAGAGGAGAGGAGAGGAGAGGAGGGGAGAGGAGAGGAGAGGAGAAGAGAGAAGAGGAGAGGAGTGGAGTAGACAGGAGAGGAGTGGAGAGGAGAGGAGAGGAGAGGAGAGGAGAAGAGAAGAGAGGAGAGGAGAGGAGAGGAGAGATGAGGAGAGGAGAGGAGAGTTGAGAAGGGAGCGGAGTGGAGTAGAGAGGAGCGGAGTGGAGAGGAGCGGAGTGGAGAGGAGCAGAGTGGAGTAGAGAGGAGCGTGCTCCTGTCCAAATAGTGACAGGATGCCCAGACCACGCTCTTCCTGCATCCACAGCAGAGTAGAGAGGAGAGGAGAGGAGAGGAGAGGAGAGGAGAGGACAGGACAGGAGAGGAGAGGAGTGGAGAGGAGAGGAGAGGAGAGGAGAGGAGTGGAGTGGAGTGGAGAGAAGAGGAGAGGAGAGGAGAGGAGAGGAGAGGAGAGGAGTGGAGAGGAGGGGAGAGGAGAGGAGAGGAGAGGAGTGGAGAGGAGTGGAGTGAAGAGCAGAGTAGAGCGCTTACTCATTAGTCATCACTTTCTGCCATTTCCTCCCATATCCCCGGCCCTCTACTCTACTGTTTCTTCACACGCATGCACGTAGAGACGCACGCACGCACGCACATCACATGCTCGGACACACACATGCACACACTCACACGCACGCACGCACACGCGCAGGCACAGACGCACGCATACACCTCGCATGCTCGGCCACACAAACACACATGCACGCACGCACGCACGCACGCACGCACGCACACACACACACACACACACACACACACACATTTTGGTCTTTACTAATGAATACACAAACCCACTGACTCATACTAACTCCTAATAACAAACATTTCACACACATACAATCACATGATACGGTACATGCACAGACTAAAACGCATGCAAACCTGAACTGAGGTCTGAAATGCATGCACACACGCACATACAGCTAACTCTCCTGCCCTCTCTCATCCTCTCCTGCATTCCTCCACCCACGCCTGTCTTCTGCTCTCCTTTTATCTATGTTCCTAAATGTGCCATCCTTTCCGGAGAGAGAGAGAGAGAGAGAGAGAGAGAGAGAGAGAGAGAGAGAGAGAGAGAGAGAGAGAGAGAGCGAGAGAGAGAGAGAAGATAGAGAGAGAGAGAGAGCGCGCCNAGATTCCATGAGCCACAGCTGAAATGAGCTCCTAATTGTTTTTTTAGATTTTGGACCAAAAATGGCCAGAACATAAGAAAATATTATCCTTAATACTTTATGAAAACAAAGTAAACATTTTGTTTGTGGATTTATGTCACTTGGACTGAAGGAAATGTAGAAGGGAGGGAGACTAAAAAGAACAAGCAGCAAGACCGCCGACCACAAACGGATTAGCAAAACAAGGACTTTTTCGATTACACCTCAATAACTCCATCCAGTCACCATACGATAACAGAACAGACAGAACCAAGAAGGTAGGCATCTGGACATGTCTATCTGATATTGATAAGAAAAATAAGAAGACAGTAATACAAGTGGAGGACTTTATAAATCTGCTTTAAACTAGCTAAATTGCTAAAAGAAATCCTGTCAGATAACCAACCGAAACGGTAACGGCAACATTTTGTTTACTCGTCACCATGGCGACGCAGCTAGAACAGAGTCGGGAAGTGAAGTTTCCCATCAACTGTAAGAGCGCAAACGCCAAGAAAAAATACAAAGACAGTCTCCTATTAGAAAATCCCAACATCCTCTACTGTGACTACATCCATAATAAGGGCAAGAAGATAAAAAACAACCTAATCTTCCACACAGACGCAATCGCCGCGTGGAAAACGGCCATATGCGAACATTACAAATTTACAGTGAGAGAAGGTGTCGGTCGCGGTGGAAGAATAATCATATGTAGTGACGAAAGCCTAGACACGGACAACCCCGTGCTCACCGTGACCTACTACACAAAAGGAACTTTTTTATTTCAAGGCAACGAGGCCAGCTTAATTTCTTTAGAAGAAATATTTCAACAAATTAAACCCGAGAAGGGTCCTGCCACAGACAGAGCGCAGCAGGAGGAGGCAGAGGATAAAATTCCCCCCTCTCTCCCAGCAGCCCCTCCCCCTCCCCCTTCACACACGCTACCCCCTATGCCCGCAGCAGCCCCTCCCCTCTCCCCTTCCCAGGACAAACAGCTAAGGGAGAGCCTGGCCTTTCTTGAGATGGACTTCACAGAGTTCAAAATCAAGACAAAAGACAGCAGAGAGTCAGTCCAGCAGCTCAGGGAGGAGGTCAACCAGCTGAGAGGCGAGATGGGCACCGTCACATCTGCCTTCAGGAGTGCCTTGAAAGCAGCACAGGATGAGAACCAAGAGCTCCGGCAACAACTGTGTGAGCTAAGAGCTCACACAAAAAAACAACGAAGCGCAACTGCATGAGCTGAGAGCCCACCTGATGAACAACCACACCCACACCCCCGAGCCACCCCCCTGCAGCGCTCACACAGCCTGTCTCCCGGCACCATCCACACAAACTGCCCCACAAAATCAGCCACCTACACAAGAAAAAACCCCTGAAACGGCAGAACACACACCGACTACCCCCCACAACCAGTCATCTACACCAGCCAAAATTGCTCTGCTAATGGACTCAAACAGGAAATTTATTGACCCCACAAGGCTGTTCCCAGGACACCAAGTAACCCTGAAGCCCTGCAGCACAACAGGGCAGGCCCTGAAAATGTTGGATGGAGATACATTGGGATGCCCAGATGTAATCGTCGTGCACACTGGCACCAATGATATCCACTCGCTTCATCGAGACACTGCAGAAGCAGTATGCAGTGTCGCAAAGAAGGCCAGAGACATCCACCCGAGGGCACGTGTCGTGGTGTCAGCGCTCCTGCCACGGTACGACGTCCCTCATTACGTGATCAACAGCATCAACGCTGGCATCTTCCAAGGATGTTCTGCCCTACCAAATGTGCACATGGCCCATCACCCCACCATCAGCTTAGCAGAGACATACGACGGCATCCACCTCCACAGGGACTGCGTAGGACCATTTGCGAAGTCCCTTAAAGACTCTGCCCTGGACCGCAAATCAAACATTCCGCCTCACGCCCACCAAAGGCATCCTCCACTACTCCCACTTCCACTCCCACCACCTCGACGAGGCCAACATGCTCCTGTGGGCACGCCAACAGCCCCCCGCCCCCCAACCCTGAACCACAACAGAGGAGCTGACCACCCACGCTCCAGTGGACAGACAGCGGACACATTGACAAACCCCCAATCTTCGACCAGGCACCAAAAGAGGGCAACCAGCCACCCACGTTCCTCGAGGGCCACCATCACCTCTACAGGAACATCTCCTCAGATGAACAGGCCCCGAAGCTACGCAGCTGCAGCAGGTGCCGCAGCTCAACCTTTGGGCCCAGGCCCAACACCTCACCAGGCCACAGAACTGGGGGAAATAAAGAACATTCTCCAACTCCTATGCAAGAAACTGCTGGGTGACAGGTAATCCACATCCCAATGCCACTGTCCCTGAACACCTCCCACCCACCACCACACAACCACACTCCAACACACGCACACTCTCTCCTACACCCCCAACATGCTCGCCTGCACAGGCACGCACCCGCGCACACACTCACACACACACACACACACACACACACACACACACACACACACACACACACACACACACACACTCTCTCTCTCTCTCTCTTTTTATTACACAGGCACATGCATACAGAACACATCCATGCACACACATACACACACACACTAACGCACACATGCATACACACTACATGCCCACACAAATACACTCTCTCTCTCTCTCTCTCTCTCTCACACACACAGGCACGTGCACGCACAAAACACACACACAAACACACAGGCACAGGCACGTGCTCACACCCACACATGCACACGCACACGCACACAGACACACACACACACACACACACACACTATTACCTATCCCCCCACCACCACCACCTCCACTCCCCAATATACATTACGGGACCATGACTACACCAGACGGCAGATGGACAGTGGACACACCGACAGCCCCCCCAATCTTCAAAAGAGGGCAACCAGCCGCCCACGCCCGTTGAAAAGGGCCACAATCACCTCTACAGGAACATCTCCCTAGATGAACAGGACCCGCAGCTCATCCTTTGGGCCCAGGCCCAACACCTCACCAGGCCACAGAACTGGGGGAAATAAAGAACATCCTCCAACTGCTATGCAAGAAACTGCTGGGTGACAGATGATCCACATCCCAAATGTCACCGGCCCTGAATCCCCCCCACCCCCTAGCCACCACCACAAAACCACACCCCAACACACACGCACACATACACACTCTAACTCTCTCCACTCTACATCGTCTACAGACATATGCGCACATACACAAACAACCCCCCCCCCTTCCACACACACACACACACACACACACACACGCACCCACATGATTCCTCTCTCTCTCTCTCTCTCTCTCTCTCACTCACACACACACACACACACACACACACTACAGACATGCACACACACTCTCTCCCCCACCCCCACCCCCATATATACAGCACAGAGTCATACAGCACATGAAAAACATACCCCGACTCCAACTCTGGAACTACACCCCAACTCTCTACAGAAGGAGGTCTGTTCTATTGTTTTTATATTGTTTTTACACACAGTTTACTACCTTAGATCTAAACTTTCTTAACTTCTGTCCATACATTTGGTCCAACTCTTTAAAACAATACAATAATAATGAGCACATTACATATTAGTTGCTGGAACATTCAAGGACTCTACTCCTCTACTTTTGGCATTAAGAGTATCCAGCCAGAGTTTCTGGAAAATATTGAAAATGTTGACATACTTATCCTTACCGAAACATGGTGTCGCACTGACATGCAAACCCACTGTCCCAAAGGGTACCACGAAATTGTAATCCCTTCACTTAAAAACAAAAATGTAAACCATGGTAGAGACTCTGGAGGAATTTTGGTGTGGTACAGAGAAAAACACCCAAACTGGAAAATCACACTGTTGGGTTGAATTAAAAAGTAACAGTGGGATGCTAACAAACAACCTGTACCTGTGTGCCATATATATCCCCCCAATTGACTCCCCATACTATGAAGAAGAATATATGAACAACCTGTACACAGACATCAGCCATTTCCAGGCCCAGGGAAATGTGCTGCTGTGTGGGGACCTTAACGCCCGAACTGGCAGCGAAATTGACTTCCTTGACACACAAGGTAATATCCATGTGTTTGGTCAAAATCACATGCACCTCTCACCAAACCTGCTCCAGAGAAACAGTCTTGACCATGTCATCAACAAAAATGGAAAGGAATTAGTGCACCTCTGTCGAACCTTAGGTCTGTATATGCTTAATGGCAGGATCAGAGGTGACTCTTTAGGGAGGTTTACATGTTGTTCACCCCTTGGAGCTAGTGTAGTTGATTACGCAGTCACTGACCTGGACCCCAACTCCTTCAGGGCATTCACTGTCAGGCAGCAAACTCCACTCACAGATCATAACCAAATTAATGTCTTTCTAAAAATTTGCGCATCAACCCCACATGGAACCAATCAGGTTAATTAAGATCAACAAGCCATACAAATGGACCCAAGATAGTCCTGAAAATTTTCTGAATGCTCTAAATTCTGCCAAATTAAAAAGCACTATTGAGTTCTATAACTCAAAAAATTTCGAAATCAGTGAAGAAGGTGTCAACAATGCCACCGAGGAGCTGAACAGGATATTCCTCAAAGCAGCACATACAGCAGGCATGAAAAAGAGCAACAAAAAGCGAGTGAAAATAAAAATTGAAGAAGTATGGTTTGACAATGAATGCAAACAAATTAGGAAAAAATTGAGACTACTGTCAAATCTGAAACATCACCACCCTGATGACGCAAATTTTAGAAAGGACTATCACGGCACACTTAAACATCACAAATGGCTGCTGAGAAAGAAAAAACAAAACTACACCAACACAACCCTTGACAAAATTGAAGAATCTTTAAATACTAATCAATTCTGGGAGGTGTGGAATGGTTTGAGTAAAACAAAGTCCCCAGACTTACCAATACAAGATGGTGAAATCTGGAGAGCACATTTTGAAAATCTGTTCAAAGAGATCCCTCCCCATGAACTACATTCAAATTACAAAACAATCAGAGAAAAGTTACTATCCTTTGAAAACACAATTAAAGATAGCCAAAATCCTCTAGACTTCCCAATAACTGAATTTGAACTTGAACGCAAAATTAAACATCTAAAAGCGAATAAATCTTGTGGCCCCGATAACATTAGAGGAGAAATGATTAAAAACAGCACCCCTGAGCTGCAAAGGGCCATACTCAAACTATTCAACACCATCCTAACCTCTGGCTGCTATCCTGATATCTGGAGCAAAGGGTATATTACACCCATACATAAAAACGGAGATAAATTGGACCCCAATAATTTCAGAGGCATTTGCGTTAACAGTAGTCTAGGGAAGGTGTTTAGCAGCATCCTTAATGACCGGATTGCAGCCTTCCTTAAAGAGCACAATGTCCTCAGCAAAGCCAAATTGGCTTCCTCCCAAACTTCCGGACTACGGACCACATTTACACCCTACACACCCTAATCACTAAACATGTACACCAAACAAAAAGAGGGAAAATATTTGCTTGTTTTGTAGACTTTCAAAAAGCTTTTGACTCAATTTGGCACGAAGGATTATATTATAAACTTTTACAAAGTGGTGTAGGGGGTAAAGTATATCAATTAATAAAGGAAATGTATTCCAAAAACAAAAATTCAGTGAAAATTGGCAATAATAGCACTGAGTCCTTCCCTCAACATAGAGGAGTGAGACAGGGCTGCAACCTCAGTCCAACGCTGTTTAACTTATATATTAATGAACTGGCAATGCAGCTGGAACAGTGTACAGCCCCTGGCCTCACCCTACTGGACAAAGAAGTCAAATGTCTTCTCTATGCTGACGACTTGGTGCTGTTGTCTCCTACACCAGAGGGACTACAACAACAACTAAACCTACTAGAAAGTTACTGTCAGAACTGGGCCCTGACAGTAAACCTAAAAAAGACCAATATTATGGTATTCCAAAAGAAGCCCAGATGTCAGGAAGCCAGATATCACTTCAA
>NC_085874.1:28953325-28958325 GCF_034702125.1 Engraulis encrasicolus
GAATACTTTTCATCATATTGAAATGTAAAACACACACACATACTGTAGCATCCTCAACATAAACATTAGGTAAAATGAGTTCAACATAAAATTGGCATTACTTTCCATACATATCATGGCTGAAGTGTTGGAGTGTGCTGTGACCTTGCTTTGTTCTGACTTTTAAATGTAAAAAATGTAAACAAACAAAATATGCATACTCAACATAAACATAAGGTAGAATAACATCCACATACTGTAATACTGACGTTACTTTTTCCAGTAAATGTCCTTGATCTTGTAAATTCCGTAGCCTACATAACTAAGAAGTATCCACGCTTTCATCCATTGGCTGTTCTCGCATAATAAGCCTTTCAGTCGTGTGCTGAGAAGGCTGCTGCGTCCAGCAGCCTTGTACAGCTTCATGATGCTTATTGATATGTCACCTCCACAGTCGCCTTCAAGTAGGCTCTCCACAAGAGCATCTCATATATTTTTTTTTATTAAACATGGTGCACAGCTGACGGATCAGGTGTGACACTAAAGCGATGGTTCAGAGTAGATTCACCCTAATGCCATTTGAACCGTGACATCCATCCAGTAGTCCACCCAAAGTGTTTTCTGGCTTGGGCGAACATTAGCAGAGTTACCGAGTTATTGTATGGCTATTCCGAATAGCTTGGCTTAAGTGCTATTGGGCATTCACATACATCTCCAAACCTACCTCAGAAAATTAACATGTCATGACACCAAACTTCTACAGTAGTACAAATATGGTCTCTATTCACCAAACTAAGCATTTGGAAGTTTGGAAATAGTGCTGGAGTTTATTATTATCAACTCAAGCTGAATAGATTCTGTCCTGCTAAAGCTTTGCCATCAGGGGCAGAGGCAGGATCAACATCAGGGACATAGACTGAGTCACCATCAGACAAGGAGGCAGCTTCAGCACCATGGCAGAAAACTACTCCGAACCATCACTTTAAATGCCCCGGGCATGGCCATATCTTGTTCAAGGACAAAACCAATACTTTTCTGTAAAACATCTGAAGGTTAATAGGGAGCTCCATGACACATGGGTTTTTCAGCACCAGGGGCAGAGGCATCATCAACATCAGAGACAGAGACAGGGTCACCATCAGGGACAGAGGCAGGGTCACCATCAGGAACAGAGGCAGGATCAACATCCGGAGTAGAGGCAGGGTCACCATCAGGAACAGAGGCAGGGTCACCATCAGGGGCAGAGGCAGGGTTACCATCAGGGACAGAGGCAGGGTCACCATCAGGGACAGGGGCAGGATCAACATCAGAGACATAGGCAGAGTCACCATCAGACAAGGAGGCAGCTTCAGCTAAGGCCAAGACCTTTAGGTCTGAATACGTCGAACCGATGTAAACTAGACTGCCTGTGCAGTCGCCTTCGACTGCTTAAGGTATATCCCCGAAACGCAACGCTTCCAGTCCCCCATCATTCCTACCACTCCCGTCCACCTTTTCATAAACGTATATGATAAATACAAAATATTAAAGAAATATATTATCAATGACGTGCAGAGGCTTAAAACCAAATGACTATTGTGAAAATGAAGCAAAAAATGGCAAATGGTAACACTGTTTTAATGGTTCACTATTAGGTACAGTGTAATAACCATTGTAACAATATTTAATACCATGTAATACCAGTGTAACACCATGTACCAATTTTGTACTACATCATGTATTTTTGTGTAAGTGGTATTACATGGTATTGTATATTGTTACACTGGTATTACACTAGTATTACATGGTATTAAATATTGTACATTGGTTATTACACTGTACCTGGTATTGCATATTGTTACACTGGTATTACACTAGTATTACATGGTATTAAATATTGTTACACTGTACCTAAATAATATGGTAGATTCACTGAAATGGTGAACTATTTAAATAAGGTAGTACCGGGCAAATCAATCCACCCAGTCAGAAGTTATGGGCCAAATAAAAATTCCGCCATTTTGAAACTGTTGACCTCCAAACTCAAATCAGTTCATGAACCTACCCTAGAGCATTAACACACCAAATCTGGGACAAATCCATCCGACTGGTCAGAAGTTATGAGCCAAACAAAAATTCGGCCATCTTGAATTCAGCCATCTTGAAAGTGTTGGCCTCCAAACTCGAATAAGTTCATGAACCTACCCTAGAGCATTAACACACCAAATCTGGGAGAAATCCATCCGACTGGTCAGAAGTTATGAGCCAAACAAAAATTCGTCCATCTTGAATTCAGTCATCTTGAAAGTGTTGACCTCCAAACTCGAATACGTTCATGAACCTGCCCTAGAGCATCAGCACACCGAATCTGGGACAAATCCATCCACCCAGTCAGAAGTTATGGGCCAAACAAAAATTCGGCCATCTTGAATTCAGCCATCTTGAAAGTGTTGACCTCCAAACTGGAATCAGTTCATGAACCTGCCCTAGAGCATTCACCCAAAAAATCTGGGACAAATCCAAACATCCGTTCAAAAGTTATCGCGTTAACACGAAAGACCTTACGCGGCGGACGCGGCGGACGCGGCGGCGCACGCAAAACCATTACATCCCCGACGCTCCGCGTTTCGGGGATATAATTACCTCCACCAAGGAGGTAATGTTTTCGGTCGCGTTGGTTTGTCTGTCTGTTTTTCTGTCTGTTTGTCAGCAGCATAACTCAAAAACTAAACATTTTTGGACAAAACTTTGTGGGTTTGTTGATAATGACCCAAGGAAGAAGTGATTAAATTCTGGGGGTGATCCGGATCACGAACCGGAACCAGGACTTTTTTAAAGATACTGTCAGGAGGATAGCTCAAAAACGAATCAAGTGATTTGGACAAAACTTTGTGGAGCTATTAGTTATGACCCAAGGAACAAGTGATTAAATTCTGGTGGTGATCCGGATCACGAACCGGAACCAGGACTTTTCAAAAGATTCTTCACTATCTAGATGCCCCCTAGTGACCAGAAATTGAATTGCGAGAACAGCACTAAAACAAGGCAGAAAGATTTAGGGTGTAACATGGTCAAATGTATCAAGCAGCATCCTTGGCGGAAGTCTGCGCTCTCTGAGTGCTTCTAGTTACATTTTATTTACTGAATAAAATTTAGATAGTTAACAATTTAGTATTATTAGCATGGTTAGCAATACCTGTCAACCAACCTTAGCTAATGTTAACTTAAAACACTTGGCTACACATTTACCATTGTTGCTATTTGACGCTATTGGCTTTTTTATGTTTCAAATGGGCCCAAATGATTACATTACTGGCAGTTATTACGTTATGGGCATCGTTATTACATTATCAACGCTTTTTTTTAGAGTAAGGCCCATAATGTAATAACCTGCCCATAACGTAATAACTTATTACGTTATGGGCAGAACGTTATTACGTTATGGGTAAGGAATTTTTATTACGTTATGGGCAAGTTATTACGTTATGGGTTTTATTACGCCCAAATTATTACGTTATGGGCAGTTATTACGTTATGGGCAGTTATTACGTTTTGGGTTCTTACACATATGTCATATACATTGACATACTATATATGGGTTGATAAGTTAACACTTTAAAACAATCCCTAAAAAGCCTTTATCAACACTTTATTAACACATATTAATCAACTTATTATATGCAAAACATGTTAAGTGTGTATAAATGAGTAAGGACCTACTGACATTTTCACAGCAGAGTGGGAATCTGCTCCTGTCGGATGAGTTTGCAGCTAGTTTGCTGCTAGCCTATGGGACACACCTATATCCAGTATTTTTGCTCTTTGGAGAAGAATCTTCCAGGACTGCTGCAGCCGTGATTTGTATATTGTGTTAAAATAATATTTCTTACTAATATACAACTATTTGTAGGCCTATTATTTACAAAGTGTTTATGATTATTCTTAGGGATTGTTCATTCTGTTACCTAGGGGTCAATTATTTGTTGTGCTCAGTTGTCAGATGGTACAACCACAGCTAATACCCAATAATTGCTAATTAATCATCAATGAATATGATTCTTAGATAATCCACTAAAAATAAACAAAAAATCATTAAATCCATGCGTGCTAAAACGTCATTGACCCATAAGCCACTGTTTTCTATGGGTTTCCGCCTGAAACCAGTAGTCGTTAACGGCTGCCTCGCTTCAAAAGCAAACTTATCCGACGCCATATCAAACAAGGCTAATTGGCAGAAGGATATACATGGGATATAATTAGGGATGTACATATGTGACGAAAGTGTTCCTGCACAGTTCGCCCCCCTTGGGGCCGCGAACTTGCCATCTCGTCAACTACATTGGTTTGGGAATGGGAGGCACAGTACGAGTGCGCTGAGCTAAAGGGCCCGTCAGATAGCCCAATGCTACCGCACTGTATTGAAGCTTTGGGAGGGAGGTTTACTAACGTTCCACTCCACACTCTGTTAGTTGGCCTCCGTTGCACAATTTACATAAAATTCTTTGGAAAATGCATGAAACTGACGTGGGTTAGAATCAGAAGGTTATCAGAACTTGCTTCTCTGTGCTCTTCTCTGTCTTCACATTTCCTTTGATAGAGCATATACTTAACTCTGAGGGGATTAATTAAAATGTCTAATTAGCTGAGTTTGATTAAGATGGTCTTAAGTCCGGTACAGCTTGGTTGCCTTGACAGGAGAAAATAATCATTATATAAGCTTTACATAAGTTGAGTAGAGCAGCCTCAAATGATCAACAATCCACCTGCGGATTGTTGGATGTGGAGAAAGAGAGAGGGAGACGGAGAGAGAGAGAGAGAGAGAGAGAGAGAAAGAGAGAGAGACAGGGAGAGCTACAACTCTGTGCCTCTCATACTGAGCGAGAGAAAAGAGAGAGAGAGCCCAATTTGCTCTCTGTGTGTGTGTGTGTGTGTGTGTGTGTGTGTGTGTGTGTGTGTGTGTGTGTGTGTGTGTGTGTGTGTGTGTGTGTGTGTGTGTGTGTGTGTATGTGTCTAAAATATATTGATACTGCATATTATGTGTG
>NC_085874.1:28963325-28990825 GCF_034702125.1 Engraulis encrasicolus
ATCTGACAGTAGCTCCAGTGACATTTTAAATGTAAGTAACCTGGGTTGTTGGGGCAGGGACACCAAAAATAACTCCTTTACCTGGGCTCACCTGGTTGTGAGTGTCTGCCGTCAGCCATCCCTCTTGGGGCAGAAAGTCTTCTGCACAGGACGGTGCCCTGAAGGTTGACGTTCACAGTATGCAGCCTTCATGTCCTGGAACTTTTATTGTGCAATTTTCCATATCTGAAACAAGCAATGTGTTATACTATATTAGGCAGGGCTCCAGACTTTTTGCACTGGTTGCACTGGTGCGCCTAACACATTTTTTTAGGTGCACCAGCACAAAATTTAGGTGCATCCAAATGTTTTCACCACCCCATACACACTCGCACCTCAGCTTTAAAAAATAATAATTAAAAATAATAACAATAGCAACAATAATAGAATAATAATAATAATAATTATTATTATTATTCTATTATTGTTGCTATATTTTAAAAGACCTGGAGCCTTTCATGTGCTATAGGCTAGTCTTCCAAATGTGCTCCTTATAAAAGACATGACAGTAGGCTACCTAACTATCACATCTTGGCTACAAGCAGTTTGGCTGGTAGAAAAGACCAAATTAGTAGCCTTTTAGTGAGTATGTGTTTGACTAGTAAGATCAACATACCGGCCTTTTCTGCAATAAGGCTACGCACACGGCACAAGCACAGAGTTACAATATGAAGATAGATATATGGATAGATGGATGTATAGATTTTTTTTTAACAAACCCTGCTAAAAAATAATTAAAAAAAAAAAAAATCATTAGACACAAATAGCCTAGCCTATTTTTACAGTGGAATCTGAGGTGAATTGGGTTTTGTCTATTTCCCCGTTTTTGAGCGCTCTCCCTCTGCATAATGATTGGGGTATCTTAGCAAGCGCTACGAACAGACACGACAGCACTAGTGCGCTTGCTCGCTCACTCTCTCTCTCCCTCTCTCGTGCTGTCTCGAGATGCATGAACGATGCCTTGCCGACTGATAGGCCGTATGTAGCCTGCCCTAGTCGCTATCAAAAAACTGTCACAGAAGTCCCGACAGACTAGCGCGTCACCTGTTGTTTGGCCATGCACGCGGCTGAAACGGGCAGTTATCCGCACCCGTCTGCGTTTTTGTGTGGCAATGTTTAATATCCGCTCAAGCCATTTAGTTTTTCCCCGTGATTGTGACTCTCTGGTGTTTAAAATGTCCTCAAGTCATTTTGCTGTTTTTACCGTGAGTGTTACTCTCTCATCCGTTGCAAAATTCGCCTGGTTGAGAACACAAAACTCGCTGGCACATTTGAACTCGGATGGTTGAGCGAAGTCGAACATTCTATTCTGAAACGTCGGGCTGCCTGTGAACGAGGAAGGGGGAGAAAGCTACCGGTAGTTCAGTGGAATTGAAGGAATGACCGCATCGACACGTTTTATTGTGTGATGATGGGCCACTACTGAAGAATGACTATTAATTTTATGTCCATTAAAACGGTTGTTTTAGGCCTAATTGATTTGGTTCTACTGATGGCTGGTCGCACCGGTGCGCCTAAAAATATTTTTTAGGCGCACCATTGAAAAAAATGGGCGCATATGCGACCAAATTGGTCGCACTCTGGAGCCCTGTTAGGGCTTCATTACATCAAATTACACAGCAGGGTTTTACAGGGTGTTGGCTACAGTCCCAGGAGCAAAGTGTGTGCAAAGCAAAGCAAAGTTGTGTGCCTTGCTCAAGTGCACTTCAGCTGTGGATGGAGATGTAGGTAGGGAGAGGTAAGGATGGGATTTTAACCTGCTTCTCTCTGTGATCTTAGGACCACCTCTCACCATCAGGTGATGGCTGCTACCTCAAATTTCACTCATGGCCCAAGTTATGATCTGTAATCAGCATTGTTTTTACCTTACAAAAATAAATGTAAATGCATTCAGCACCATGGGGGGCTGTGAAAACCTTTGAGTATATTTGCAGAACTACATACTGAATTGAGCCATCCGCCTTTCTCTTGGTTGGTGTGTTGAGATGGTGACTGCAGTCCAGGCTTCTTGGATCGGAGAAGAGCTGTAGCTTTTACTGGCATAAGTATGTGGTTGTGGAAGGACCCTGTCTGCGGTTGACCTGAGGGAAAAAAGAGCACAAATTGCATATTAGCACAGAGCCCATGCTAAGACCATAGACAGATAAATCATCTGGCACAATCTGCATGCAACCAACAGAACCTAGAAAGAGACAGATTAGCAGCAATACACAAAGGGGACAAGTACACAAAAAAACATGCAAAGTGTTCTGATTAGGTGCATGGAGGTAGTCTGTGTTGATTCCAGCAACCTCAAAGACTGAAAAGTGTCCCAGTGTATTGAATTGAAACCTATAGCGCGTGTGCGCGCACACATAGGAATATGATAATTTAGTGTATCAACTACAACTACAGGATCTGTTCATATGCTTTTGTCAGATAGAACCATTGTTTCTCAAAGGCAGATCATTCCAAAAGGGATAGTAGTATCTGCAACTGGACGAAATTACACCCACAAACATGAAAAACATTTTAACAACTCAAAGGCAGCCTTGATGTGAGAGTGAACCTGATGAAGCAATAGCGAAACGCATTGTTCAGCAAATAAACTACCAGTGTGTGGTGATTCATCCTTCATTTACTTGGCAGCCTTGATATGTTGTGATACAGGAGCAAGGAACAGCTATGGAAAACACCACAACATTGGAATGGACAAAGCAGAACATTTCTATATAACCATGGTAAAAACAAATAATGTACCGGCATCTCCATGTGATCATTCAGTGTAGCCATCACAATAAAGATCTGCTGTGTAGCCGTCATGGTCATTAGGTGGTATTTATCAAATGCAAAACTACTGTCTTCTCAAAAACGACATCAGCGAGTTAACAACATTAGTTCTACACCCACAATCATGTTACATTTGAAAACCCAAAGGCAATCTATTTTGCAATGCTGGAGTGGTGAACAGGTTGTGCTTGTGCTTGCTACAGTATTACCATCGTCATACAACAGAGACGTACATACCCAAAGCAAAACATGCAAACGATATATTTTTGTAAACCACTAGAAAGACATGGGCTTTGCTGGTCAAAGTAATGTGTGTGTAAACATGGTAGGTTACTTACTTATTACGGGGTGAATCCGTATTTAGTTACTGAACGCGGGTGGAGAAGGGGAATTGAGAACAGGTGCTTCCATCCTCCCAGCTGGTTTGTCGCTCGTTCGCACAACTAGATTCTAGTAGCAAAACACACAAGAGTAACCGTCTGAGTTACACAGAGCAATTCTGAAAACGTGTTTATGCGCACAGAATAAATGCCACAGGGGGAAAAAAACACCAAAAATAACGCGATTAAGGTAGCAGCTATGTTAAGCAAGGTAGCAGCTAGATATGTTGGAACTTGAGCTAATCCTCTGACCCCTCTCAATGGATAGGCCTACTTGCTTAAAAAAAGACACCACTGTGTCCTAAACCAATTCACAAATATACAGACAAATATATTACCTCACCTCTCGATTAGAAATGTGGTCACCAAAGTCTATGTTTGAAGCCGCTGCCGTAGCCGACATCTGTGTCCAAGAGTGTCAGGTCCCATTTCCAATTGTCAGCCCGTGTTGGAATCTGGTCTTGCGAGTCCAATGACTATAATCCAAGGGACTATGTTATCCTGACATGGTTAGTCCAGTGTAACAAAAGCCAAAGTTCTTCCTGTAGCTCTGCAAAAGCCAGCAAAGTTTCCAAGTAGCTCAGCCTGCTGCTAACTCTCGTTACCTTGCTAGCCGAGTGATGATGAGCCTCGTCGCGTGTGCATGAATGATGGGGGCGGGGTCGGTCAAGTTCACGAGTCGGTGAACGCGCAGGGAGGAGGGGTGAGTGCTGGTGGTTGATGGACGTGTCAGAAACCAATAGAAGTGATGATGAGTATTACTTCTATTGGTTGCCGTTTTCTTCTGACTACGCCCTCTACACTGGACCAAAAGATTTCGTTTTTTTTTCCAAACACTCTATTTTAATGGGTGCTATGGCGTCATGAGGGGTTTTTCAGATGATATGGTAAAACATGTTCCAGAAAAACATCTCCTACCCCACCTTTAACTGTTCGACCATGTTCTTGTCAAGAGAATTATAGATGCTTTTATTCATATATTTTGTATTTCAGCAAAAAGCAAACAACCAACCAAACAAAAAAACTTCAAATGCCGTACAGAAAGGCATGGATTAAGATGAAAAAATCTGCTGAAAAAAATAGTGCAGAAAGAATTCTGGTGCGTCATCAGATGTAACACAGAGTCTTTGAGAGATCACACTGGGGAGGTTCCAGCCCTTTGAAAAACTCAGCTTGTGTCAGAAAAAAGGGTCTTCATAATATGTTTTTGTGGATGTCTCATTGAAGAGAACAAGAGAGCAAGACAGAAGGAGATAGCATGTTCTATTTCAAGTTCAAGTTGTTTATTGCCATGTCGACATAGTAGATAGGAATTTTTTTGTGGCATATCCCCAACATCAAATACCGGTACATACAATTGACGAGACACAACAGGCACATGTATAAATATGGGTAGACACAACAATGAACAGAATGGGTCCCAGCAGTCATTAGACAGCAGTTATTTCAATTCCTCTCCACAACCGTGATTGTAGGCCTCAGGTGTCTGCTGCCAAAAGCACAATTTACACTCATGATTGTATAATATTATCTATATTGGTTGGTCTTCAATGTCCAAATGTATTTTTTATTTTTATTTTGAATGCACGCAACAGTTATGGCAGTAAGTAAATAATGAACTCATTGATGTCTACAAGTAGTCTAGCCTTGCCTAGCCTTGCTCACAGAATTTGTGGAACTCCATTTCTTTTGCATCAAATGCAACAGTTAAGTAGGCCAATGCCATTACATTTCCATATCACTAGTGCAAAATTAAGGAAATACACACACCAAATGTAGGCTACATACAAGAATGGATAGATGGATGGAATAGAGTCAAATGTTGGATAAATAGTAAGAATTTGATGCAAATGATGCAGTATTACAGCACAATCTACAGTGTTTTTGCACAACATGGCTGCCATGTCATAACTCAACTTGATGACATTCCTGCTGAAATGTAAATAAACCTTGTTAACTTTTGCAGTTATATCACGTTTGTAGTTTGGAATGTTAAATGAATACCCAATGTGAAACTGTTTTAAGTCGACAAGAAGGACAGAACAGAGGAAAGGACATGAGGTTGGAGAAATATCTTCCCCTGGTTGTTTTGCCTGGCGGTGACGGGCCTCACCACACCAGCCATCTTGGCTGAAGCGACCTGTTGCTGCTGACTGCTGTGTGAGTGAGTCTGGCCGTAGTGCTGTGCAGGACGCTTGTACAGGGTGGATCTTTCCTGTGGTGAGAAGTTCTTGGTGTTCAGCCACAGAGCCGAATCTCCCTTCCGATCTCTCTGTGTGTCTCCATTCCCTCGTTAGCTCTTTTATAACTGTATCGTGAGACGGGGTGACTCAGACGCCCTTTTGTCTTTTTCTCGGCAACCAATGGGAGCTCTGATTGACAGGAAACTCTGTGTCCCACTTTGTACAGATCTTTTCGTAGAATATTGTGATGTTGCCTGGTACTATGAATTCTGTTACACTGTCTAAAACATGTATTCATAAGACCTTCCCGTTACAGGCCCATACAAATGATAAATAAATGTAGGCCTACTATATAAATGTGTCAACATAGCACTCAAAGCAGTTCTGAGGTGCATCTCTCAACAGCGTCATTGACAACTATGTTAGCAACTTATTTGGTTGCAATGCAATTTCTGATTGGCAACCAGGTAAGTTGCTAGGTGATTAGCAACAGCCCTTTCTAGAAACAGGGTACAGACTGGCACGCTAATTATTTGCAATGGTGCAAATGCTATTCATTTAAAATTATCACATTGCCCTATTAAACATACCAATTATGCAATATCATTTAGCTGCAAGACACAAGATTGATTGATTTAGAGTAGAATATGGCACATGAAAATCTTTCGCAACTGAGGCATTAAAACAGAATGAAAGTGTTATGAAAATGTGGGCTTTTTTCAGTTGCAGTTCCTCCGGAGAGTGTAGAAATGTCCATTGTGAAAGGAGTCACCAAAGTCACTATACAGTGTAGTATGAGTTTACGCTTTGTGATTGGTCAATGAAATGCTACAGAAATGCCCAATGGGCTTTGCCATGTCATTCAGCAACACTCCTGGTATGCATCTGGGTCCTTCTCAAAACATGACAAAAAGCTAGAGACAGCAACAGCCTGAGAAAAACAGCAGTACCCCTGATTAAAGCACTAACGTTACAATGGAACTGATGCCTATTTATCGCCTTGTTTGATTTGAATACATTCTGATAGCTGAACTGATTGCCACAGTGCTTACTGGCAACAAAAGAAAGCGTAGATTGTGTGCATGCTATCTACTATCTATCAAGAACTTGATTGGTGACATTCTAAATGTTAGCTCTGAATCCCCACAGTGAAGTTGCTGTTAAGATTTTGACTGCCCTGGAAAAAGTAGGCCTAGTGTTCTCTGACAGCCAAACCAGCAGTGACCCAGTTTTATACAGAGACTTGTAACAAAAAAAAATGCAGAGTTTGATCTCACCTAAACCAACTAGAAGAACAGCTCCAAAGGCTACAATCCAACTAATGTAAGGAATGAGTTAACATGATAATCTACCATGTGTGTCATTGTATTCCATTAAACAGCGTTCACAGTGTTACACTACACTGCAGTACAAATGAGAGCTTTGCTGATTGTGTGTGTGTGTGTGAGTGTGTGTGTGTGTGTGTGTGTGTGTGTGTGTGTGTGTGTGTGTGTGTGTGTGCGTGTGTGAGAGTGTGTGCGTGTGTGTGTGTGTGAGTGTGTGCATGCCTGCGAACGTGTGTGTGTGTGTGTGAGGGAGAGATTCAAAACTATCCTCTCATTGTCCCTTTCAGTATTGTGCAGCTGTGCGGAGAAAGGGCCACATGAATGTGGTCTACATTTCACCACACACACTCCGTCGTAAATATTGCGTCTAATGAGCCTGTCTGGACATGGACTCACAGGCGGATTGTGGAGCATGGGCCTACAACCAAGCAGGCTTGACACACTTT
Source organism: Engraulis encrasicolus (assembly GCF_034702125.1). Lineage (NCBI taxonomy): Eukaryota > Metazoa > Chordata > Actinopteri > Clupeiformes > Engraulidae > Engraulis > Engraulis encrasicolus. The sequence continues at coordinate 28,970,468 of NC_085874.1, forward strand.
GTGCACTTAATACACGTTCTTCATTCATACAATAGTGACCCATCCACTTTACTCCGATGTAGAGCTAATATACAGCATCATTGACATTTACAAACCCGCTGTTAGAATTACATTACGCCCCAAATGACAGTTTGATAATGTAAACACAGTCAGCTTACAACACCATACCCCTTACCAGGGGTATAACCGATACACTAAAGCAACTTCACAATATCCGAGCCACATGAACTCAAACACATTCTACATGTATATGTACATATGTGACAGGTGGGGACACAGGGGTCACTTTTCTCAGGCAGGGGCCAAGAACTGGATCCTCAATACATTGTATCGGATTTGGGGCCCATTCAGATGACTTTGTCCCGGGCCCAGCCAAAGCTGTCAGTGGCTGTGTGTACAGTACATGGCCTGGGCATACAGTCATGCACGCTTTATTTTTAGTGTTTCTATGTTCTATGTTCATGTGACGTATAAAACTTGCAATCCTTGTAATCTCGTTTAGGTGTGAAAGTGCTAAACAACTTTAATATTCTGGGTCCAAAGACAGTCCTAACTGATAAAAGATAAGTGATATCCAGAGCAATATATCATCCCAGCTGAATGATTCCATAACTTCATCGGAATGCTGACTTTTATTGCATTGATATCATTAACAGGAGAGTTCTAGTAGCAGTGACCTTATGTCAGAGTCCGGAACCACACCTCCCAATACACTGTCGTCCTCCGTGGTCCAATTTTTATCCTGTGACTCACACCACTCTTATCTAACCATCCGCCCAAAAATACTCAGCCTGTATTGTAGCCGCACAAGTGCAGTTACTATCGTGGTCCCCATTAGACCTTACTTCCTCCCTCCTGTCCTGACATACTTGACATTCCTGGTGAGAGTATTGTTAGAGGTAGTCTGACTGACTCATCAAAAGAGAGAGAGAGAGGAGAGAAAGAGAGTGTGCAAGTTCTTCTGCCCCCATTGTATCCTTTTCATATCCCCTCATCGTCTTCTTCTTCTTCCTCCTCCTCCTCTTCTTCCTACCCACCTTCTTCCTCTGTGCGGAGCTTTGTGGTTCTAGGCAGGGCCTGCTCTGGAATTCCTGCCCGTCTAGGAGGGCTGGCGGCAGGCAGGGGAAGTGGGTTTCTTCCTCGGGGGCGATGGCTATCGCAGGAAACCGGGAGGCCTATCAGACGGAGGCCCAGAAAAGGTCTGAGGCCAACTGAGCAGGCAGGAGAATACTGCTTTGTACTTGTGGTGTGTGTGTGTGTGTGTGTGTGTGCATGCATGCGTGGCCTTCACACTTCCCACTCTTCCAGGTACCCAATACTTTAAAAATATTTTTTTCTGCACAGCATAACTCTGTGTGTGTGTGTGTGTGTGTGTGTGTGCGCGCGTGCGTGCGTGCATGCGCGTTTGTGTGTATGTGTGAAGGCCTGCCATTTGTTCCTCAAGCAGAAGTTATGTATCCCTCTGGCTGCAGCAGTTAGGTAACGAGTTACATATGGCTCAAATATTTCAATGTCAGATCTAGAACATTCTCTCCTTGACCTCGCTCCTGAACCAAACCAGTGCGGCTTGTCTGGAGATCACTCCAGTGAGTCACGACATCACAAACGGACCTTTTGCTGGACAAGGTCTGCAGATGCTGCTACTGAAAAAAAAACTCAAGCCAGTAAACTTCAGTTTAAATTTGTTCATTCCGGTAGTGCCAGTAAAAACGACTTCTATAGTAGATGCATACAACAATATTGTTTTTTGGTAACACTCTACAATAAGGTTACATGAGTAATGATGGAATAACATTAAATAATTTGTTCCTTTTGTCATTTGCAACAACTCAACAAAATGTCATTTAAATCTATTCATAACTTTTTGAGTTAGGTCTATCTAGCTGCAAACAAGCAAACCAACGGTACCGAAAACATAACCGCCTTGGTGGAGGTAAAAATAAAATATCATGGTAATATACTGTATATACTTTGTGCACATTATGTGGTCTGCAAGGAAGCTTAACTTTTAAGGATAAAATGGAAAAAAACAACCCTTGCAAATACAAATACCGCCTTTTAATTCCTGGTTTACACTTTTTGTTCTGTGACAAAAGCCAGCATCCTCACTAGTGGTGTGACATGAGTGAACCAATTAATTGGATCGGCTCCTGGACGTGAGCAGTAAGAGTCGAGTGATAGATGGGAAGCTGCTCTTTTCCCTTTTCTGCTTGTTTTAAGCATGTGACCCTCATGTGAGTAGACCATTGTGAGTAGACCAATTAAAATAAGCACAAGTACTCAGTACATCAGAGGGTTGCAGGAAAGGTCTAAAAAGCAGGAGGACCGTCAGTTGTCATTTGGACTAAAATGAGCCAAAGTGACTTCTTAAATACTTAAAGGGACAGTTTGGTCAATTTCAACATGCAGTTGTATTGCTCACGCTACCCTTGACTTGTCAGTACCTGGTGATGCCACATTTTTCGGCTCAGCCCTTTCCGAGATATGAGCAATTCTAATGGGGGCAGCGTTTGTTTACATTTTAAAAAAATGAAACATAGGCCAACTCCAAATATTTTCCCAAAAGGTACTGCTGTTTGCTAGTTGTCTGCTGATGTTTTATAACCTTTTGGATGTTTTTGGGAATAAATAAAAATGTTTTTTTGAAATGTAAACAAAGAGCTGCCCCCATTACAATGACCAGGATCTCGGAAACGGCTGAAGAAAAAGAAAAAAAAATCTCAGGCACTGACAAGTCCAGGGTAGTGTGAGCGTTACAACTGCATGTTGAAATTGACCAAACTGTCCCTTTAAATTCAATTCTTAAACACTGAATAAATACTTGAAAAGAGCCAAATGAGCCAGTCTTTTGGAAAAGAATGTGCAATGAATGTGCCAGTAATGCCTCTTTTCCACTGCCGTTTTTATGGTAGGCCTACAGCTCAACAGTGTGTGATAGTCGGGGAGGAACGGTAGCCTACCATGCACCCCCCCCACAACAAAGCGCCATATGATTTTTTTTGATCGTCAAGATGTCCTGAATAAGAATTTGAGTGGTAACAGTAATATAACTCACTCCCACTATACTTTTTCACATCATATTGTATATGACCCCAGAATGCTCAATGCATTCTAGTAGTACACTGCCAAGTCCTCTAGAGCCATGATTCAGTTGGTTATCATAGCTTATGATATACCATATGAAAGCTTGGAGTCTGCAGTATACATATATTAAACTGTATTTGGTGTAGCTTTTTGCATAGCAACGGTTGCTAGGCAAAACATCTTCCTTAGCAACCAACATCACAGTTTGATTACATTGCGCTATGATGTCTGGATCTAGACCACTTTTCCAAGGTTCAACATGACTTGTTTGAACCTCCAAGATGTCCTTAATAAGAATTTGAGTGGTAACAGTAATATAACTCATTCCTACTATACTCTTGTACATCATATTGTATATGACCCCAGTACGCTCTATACGTTTTAGTTCTATGTAGTAGTAAACTGCCAAGGCCTCTACAGCCATTTTGCAGTTGGTTATCATAGTTTGTTATATACAATATGAAACATTGGAGTGTGTAGTTTATGAACATTGTCATATTTTTGGTGTACTTATAACATTTGGGAAAATATACTTGGTTTAGTGGTATGATGTCTGAGAGCTCTGGTTTTTTTCCCTTGATTCTTTAAATGACCAATTCCTACATATATAAAGACCTTAAAAGGAAATATATTAACAATTTGGAAAAGTCCAAACCCTAATGTAAGCACTAACTACTTGAACTATTGACAATGTTGCAATCTGTACGGTCTGTGTCACTGTCACAGTCCATGCAAGTTGGTGCACAAGACCACAAGACCCCAATAGAAGGAAACCAGTTGAATCATAAATAAAGTTTATTGAACATTTGGGGAAAGGTATAGTCCAAGGCGGAAAGTTCATTTACTGCTACTGTCACTGTCTGTGCTTGACCAATCACTTTCAATTTCACTCTCACTGCTACCATCACAGTGCACTTTACAGTGATACAGCTGGTGATGATGCTCTCAATGGTTCTTCTGTAGAAGGTGGTCATTATGGCTGGTGGGGCACTGGCATGCCTCAGTTTGCGCAGGAAGTAGAGACGTTACTGGACTTTCTTGGCCAGTGATGCAGTGTTGGTGGTTCAGGCGAGGTCCTTGCTGATGTGCACTTCAAGGAATTTTGTGCTGCTCACCCTCTCCATAGCAGCACCATCGATGGTCAGTGGCAGGAGTTGGTGGTGACCTTTCTGGAAGTTGACAACAATCTCCTTTGTCTTGCTGACATTCAGTAGGAGGTTGTTGTCACTGCACCACTTGGCTAGGTGGTCCACCTCTGTCCTGTAGTGTTTCTCATCGACGTTGGTGATGAGACCCGTCAGGGTTGTGTCATCTGCAAACTTCACCAGGTGGTTGGTGCTGTGGGATATTTTGCAGTCGTGTGTGAGCAGGGTGAAGAGTAAAGGGCTTAGCACACACCCTAGTGGAGCTCCTGTGCTCAGCGTGATGGTGTCCGAAGTGTTGTTGCCAACATGCACTGCTTGTGGTCTCTGGCACAGGACGTTTAGCAGCCAGTTGCAGAGGGAGGTGCTGAGGCCCATATTGTCCAGTTCGCATATCAGCTGTTGGGGTATGATGGTATTGAATGCTGAGCTGAAGTCAATCGTTGAAGCAGGATGGAGATGACTTCTTTGGTACCGATATGATGGTGGCGGCTTTGAAGCAGGAGGGGACAATGGCTTGTTGTAGTGAGGTGTTGAAGATGTCAGTGGAGACATGCTTTAGTTCCTCAGCACAGTCTTTCAGCATCTTTCAGTCTTTCAGTCTTTCAGCATCCGTCCAGGGATGTTGTCTGGGGCTGTTGCTTTGTGTGGGTTGATCCTGAGAGCCCTCTTCATGCTATCAACAGGTAGACACAGGTATTCTGTGGGTGGGTCTTGTTTTGTTCCTCGAAGTGTGTGAAAAAGCTGTTGAGGTCGTTCAGCAGGGATGTGTTGTTTTTGCAGCTCCGAGGTGATGGCTTGTAGTCAGTGATAGCTTGGATGTCCTTCCATAGGCTCCGTGCATCTTTGCTTGTGTGTATTCTTGTTTTGCCTTTCTAATGCCTTGTGACAAGTTGGCCATAGCTGTTTTCAGGCCCGCTTTATCCCCAGCTCTGAAGGCTATGTCTCTTGCCCTCAGCAGCCTGTGGACGTCCCCTGTCAGCCATGGCTTCTGGTTGGCTCGAGTGATTATTGTTTTTGTGTCTGTGACGTCGTCTATGCATTTGGTGATGTAGGATGTGACTGTGTCTTTATACTCTGTTGTTGGTGGCAACTTGTTTAAAAATATCACAGTCAGTTATTTCAAAGCAGTTTTGGAGGGCGGATAAATCCCATTCCTAATTATGATGCGCTAATTAATTCTCAAAACCCTTTAAATAATTAAAAAACTACAATATTTGAATATATCATAATTGGCTAACATTGTGGAAGGGAGTCATTTAAAGAATCGAAAAAAATCAGAGCTCTCAGACATCATATCATAAACCAAGTATATCTTCCCAAATGTCATAGATAGGCCTACACTATATGTAATATTCATAAACTACACACTCCAAGCTTTCATATGGTACATAACAAGCTATGATAACCAACTGCACAATGGCTGTAGAGGCCTTGGCAGTTTACTACTACATAGAACTAAAACATGTACAGTAGAGCGTACTGGAGTCATATAAAATATGATGTACAAGAGTATAGTAGGAATGAGTTATATTGCTGTTACCACTCAAATTCTTATTAAGGACATCTTGGAGGTTCAAACAAGTCATGTTGAACCTTGGAAAAGTGGTCTAGATCCAGACATCATAGCGCAATGTAATCACAGAGGAACTGTGTCACTGATGTTGGTTGCTAAGGAAGATGCTTTGCCTAGCAACCGTTGCTATGCAAAAAGCTACACTAAATACAGTTTTATATATGTATACTGCAGACTCCAAGCTTTCATATGGTATATCATAAGCTATGATGACCAACTGAATCATGGCTCTAGAGGACTTGGCAGTGTACTACTAGAATGCATTGAGCATTCTGGGGTCATATACAATATGATGTGAAAAAGTATAGTGGGAGTGAGTTATATTACTGTTACCACTCAAATTCTTATTCAGGACATCTTGACGATAAAAAAAAATCATATGGCGTTTTGTTGTGGGGGGGGTGCATGGTAGGCTACCGTTCCTCCCCGTCTATGACTTTGCCGCCACTTTTTGCTTTTCGAATACGCAAGATACCGAGGCCGAGTCGCACTGTGTCGAGCTGTAGGCCTACCAGAAAACCGGCGGTGGAAAAGAAGCATAAGATCTGGATCTTGTCAAAGAGCCACTTATTAAATCACCAACAGGGGTATGCCATCAATGCCATTTATTGTTACATATATGACACTTACCGTAAATAGTTTCAACACTAACTAGCTTGTTTCCATGGTAGGCCCACTGATAAACATTTAAGTACACAATGCATACAACATATATCAATTATTCCTTTCAGGATTTATGAAGGGAAACCTTGGCTCATATCCAATCCAATCACAGTCCTTGGTTTACTTAATGAGTCTCACCTGGGACACACCCATTGCTAACGAGCAGCAGGCCACAGTGCTGAGTGTGTGACACTATTTAAGGGATTCCAGTGTTGGTGGTAGGCTATCTTCCATCCAGACTCCAGAGTTTTGTTGGTATCTTTCATTGTAGTCATCATTATGAGGGCTCCAGTTCTGGTTGTGCTTGTCATGCTGCTTAATGCTTTAGTCTATGATGGTGAGTAGTTTCAAAATTATTTTTCATTGCTAGATATAGAAAATGGCCATGCATGTGTAAGCTCTCAGCTTCTGTTACAGTTTTCAGTTCTCTAGTTAAGTGGAATTCTCCAACCAAAGGAAATATTTTAGAAGTATGTAGTCTGCAACTTCTCTTCAGCACACACTCAAAAGTTGGAGGATTGACGTAGATACAAGTGTTTGTAATGCACTCCATTCCATTACAATAGCCAAGGTCAATAGCTGTGTTATTTTCCAGGTGGGGTGGGAATGTAAAACTACATTTACACTTTCTATGCATGTATATTATTCATATGCATTGTGGTGTTCATCTCATGATGTGGGGAAACCTTGGATCTGTTCTAATGGCATCCTCATTTTACTTAACGAGTCTTACCTGGGACACACGTTGATATTGAGCAGTAGACCACAGTGACCTACAGCATGATGCACACTATTTAAGGGACTCCTGAGTGCCCATATTGTTTTTTGTAATTCCGCTTAATGCATTAGACTGGTTTTGAAATGATTCCCTCAATTTGGTGTACAAACTGTGCCTGCAGTTTTTGTGTAACCTTTGTTTGTTTTCAGTTTCCACCTCTCCGGTTAAAGGGGTTTCTCCAAGCAAAGGCAAGGATCAACAAAAAGGTATGATGACTGTATTTTGAACAAATTGTGTCACATTGTTGCCCAAAGGTCATTGTACACAATTTCCTTGATTTTTTTTTGAGTAGTCACTGCAATATGCTGAAGGATTGGCATTTTGGACTTCTGATTTCATTGCATTAATAACCTTTGACCTGTTATTTGGCAGATCAACAGATCCAGACCACAGCCACTCCACAGCAGCCCAAAGGTACAGTAGTGGGTTGTGAAGAGGGCACCTGTTTTCTCCATGTAGTTCTTTGTTACAGTAGGTGAACATTGAGGAGCCAAAAGTCATTGTTTCCTATGTAATTATTTAACTGGTCTCTGATGTCCTGCTGAATCAAGGATGAAGATGAATGGGGATTCCTGCTTAAGCACCAAATACTCAGGCATAGACCTCTTCTGGTGAATTGTAATCTACAGTTGATGTTTAGCCGATGTAATTTCGAAACCTCCCCTTTTAATGTCTACACTTGATCTTTCATTGCACTCAGTATCATGAGTCAGTAAAATGGCCACTCTTCACTACTCAGTCCTTGAAATTAAAGTTCTGGAATCATGTGGGGCCCTTGTACTGCTTCTTGACATTGTGCTCATAGAGTACTAGACTGTGGATATAGAAATTGTGCATGTAGACTGTTGTCTAATCTCCCCATTTCTGTTGCCAGATTCCACTTCTCTGGTGAAGGATGTTTCTCCAGGCAAAGGGAAGGATCAACAAAAGGGTATGCCTGTAGACTTTGTTTGAACATATTGACCACATTGTTGCCCAAGGAAAGGACTTTTTCAGTAGTAGGACTACCTGTCCAATACTGGAGGACTGGCATTATACAGACTGCAAGACCTCTGATTTAATTGCAAATCCTTTGACATTTTGTTTGTTAGATCAATTGAGTGAAGATGATGTGCCTGCTACCACCGCACACACTACTTTGAATGAAACCACACCAGAATCTACAGGTACATAAACATTTTTTTTTTTTTTTTACGATTGTTGTGAAGTGCGTTCCTGTGTCAAATTGAGGGTGATTCACAACATGTAAAATGCAATTCTGTGTTTCTCATAATTGTATTTGGGGTTTAAATGATAGTTCAGTGAACAATCATCTGGGGATGGTGTGGCTACAGCTCAAGCTCTAACTACTCTGGGGTGCATTTCACGAAACCTAAATTGCTTACTACATTATCTACTTTGTTGTTTTCAATTAATTTCCCATGGGCAACTACCGAAGTTGCTAATGACTTCCTTTTGAGAAATACACCCCAGGGGTGAATTTCTCGAAACAAGTTGCTTACTACATTAGCTACTTCATTGCTTTCAATGCATTTTCCCATTGGCAACTACCGAAGTTGCTAACAACTTCCCTTTTGAGAAACTCACCCCAGGCTTGCTTACTACTTCTGGACAAATGTGCTGTTTTTGTAAGCCATGTTCTTGCTGTTTTTGCAGAGCATAGAAGAGAAGCGGATGGGGCTGATGGCCAAGGTGATGGTGATGGCCAGGCTGAGGGAGATGATGGCCTAGGTCAGTGTTTCCCAACCTTTTTTGTCTTGTGTACCCCGTAGGCATTTTCGTTGTGCCATAAGTACCCCCCCCCCCCAAGTCAAATTCTATACCGCTTTCTCTATCACAATGTAACTAAGCTCCATAGGCCTACATCTGTTAAAATTGCATTTTTCCAAGTACCCCCTGCAGTGTGCTCGCGTACCCCTGGTTGGGAAACACTGGCCTAGGTGACTGTGATGAGGATTTTAATGGCAATTCCTCAGAGGATGGTATGGAGCAAGATGTTCATGATCAGCCTTCCTTACACAAGGATGTGGCAGCCACAATGTTCCTCCAAAAATAAGATCACCATGGATGGTACTTGTTTTGTGCCATAACTGTCTGTAATACTTCTGATTGCTTGTCTTGCATAACCCAGGTGAAGATGACTCTAATGACCAGGGTGAGACCAACAGCCAAGGTGACGGCAGCGAAGAATCTGATGGCCAGTCGTCTGAGGACTCTGATGGCCAGTCGTCTGAGGACTCTGATGGCCAGTCGTCTGAGGACTCTGATGTACATCATGGAAGTCGTTGGGTTTACGGTCATTACTACTACAGAGGCAGGTATCATTTCAGAAGTTTTCTTAACTAACTCCACAACATTACAGGCATGCAGTTTGCGTCCGTGTCCGTAGGCTGACTGACGTACGTGACAACCACGTGATTACGACATCATTCTACACTCAGGAATGAACAAATTTAAACTGAAGTTTACTGGCTTGAGTTTTTTTTTTCAGTAGCAGCATCTGCAGACCTTGTCCAGCAAAAGGTCCGTTTGTGATGTCGTGACTCACTGGAGTGATCTCCAGACAAGCCGCACTGGTTTGGTTCAGGAGCGAGGTCAAGGAGAGAATGTTCTAGATCTGACATTGAAATATTTGAGCCATATGGCCAGTCGTCTGAGGAAGGTAGGGAGCAAGATGTTTTGCAAACCTTCCTGACACATTGTTAGTTATGGTCTAATTGTCAGTAAGGGGCCATTTGTCATGGGTAAGCGGTTAGGGCGTCAGACTTGTAGCCCAAAGGTTGGCAGGTCGACTCCCGACCTGATACTTTGGTGGGGGGATTAATTACTGGTGTAATTAACCAGTGCTCTCCATCCTCCTCCATGACTGAGGTACCCGGAGCATGGTACCGCCCCGCCGCACTGCTTCCTTGAGGCGCCATTGGGGGCTGCCCCCTTGCTCGGGTGAAGCATAAATGCAATTTCGTTGTGTGCAGTGAAAGCTTGTGTGCTGTGTCACAATGACAATGGGAGTTGGAGTTTCCCAGTTGGGCTTTCTTTCGCTTTCATTTGAATTATTTCCTTTCCAGTAGGAACAATGTATCCCTACACTTCATCCATGCCTGAACTGCACTTTAGCAGGACACCCAACCTCATATAGCTCCAGGGAATAAGTTGTGTACTGTAGCTGCAAGTCACTCAGCGTAATATCAGCTAAGTGTATATTGGGATTGATTGTAGGAAGTTGCTAGTAATCTCATAACTGTCTGCACGGCTTATTCTAACTGCAAATACTTCTTTGCATGTCATATTCCAGGTGAAACAAATTAGGATGTGGTGTCCATTGGATGAGTCCACACTAGAGTCTACAGGTAACAGGCTTTATTTCATGTTGGAAGTGGGATCTTGTTTTCTCCAATTTCTTGGTGATTCTCTTAACTGTTCCACTGTCCAACTGTAAATGGGGTACTGTTTTGCAAAGCATGTGTGCAGTGACTTAGGGTTTTATTCATCCTCACCTCTAAGGATTTAAAGGAACAGCCCACCCATTTTGATTGTCCCGTATTTGCAGTATTTTCCAGCATTATTCATGAATGTGCACATCATTTTCTTCTCGGTGTTTTCAGCACTTAGATTTATTGGAACAGAATTATTAGCGTAGCTTAGCATAATCACTGGAAGTAAAAAGGAACATTAGCATCAAGCCATTAACGATCACAGAACGGAATTCAATGGCTATTTTCACTCTGGTGAATTAATAATTCATTTATAAGTAGGCCTACATTTCAGGATGTTTTGTTTGTTCCCATAGACTTGCATTGTTTCGCTTAATTTGGCTGTACTGTTATACTAGGCAATGCAAACGCATAGACGAAAATGACATGGACGTTCATGAATAATGCTTGGAAATAATGCAAATATGTGAATCAAAAAGAGTGCACTGTTCCTTTAAAATATTTATGTCGTGAAAGCAGGGCTTTGAACCGTTATTTTTTTCCAAACGTTCCGTTCCGAACAGAAACGGAATTATAGTGTTTCCGGTTCGAGGTTCCACCAATAAATTGACGTTCCCGAACCGGTTAGAACCAAAAAATATTGTTCCCGGAACGGTTAATTTCGTTCCTGTCAGCTGATTACTCCCCATAGGCCTAACTGACGTTAACCAAGAAAGACGGAAGTGCAAATGAGTCAGCCTACATTCAAAACTGTTTATTCAAGCGGATGAAAAGAACATCCTCCAGAATTTTGTCATTCAGGGACGACCTAAGCGGAGAAGCAGAGAATAAACCTCAATGATGAAAATGTGTGCTCCACGCTGACTTGGGTCACGGGGAGCACTATGATGGACATTGTGAGTTTGTGCATATTTGAAGCGGCCATGGATGCCCAATAACGCAGAACATTGTCGGTGTGCTTTACACACGCTTCCCTGCAATGTCTTACAATAATGCAATGCAAACTCTGTCCTTTTGTATGACATTGGTTTCTCTTAATTAAGATGTGGAGTGAAGACTTTGTAATCTACAGCTCTCTCTCCATTCAGTCAGAGAATGTCTGATGTCACACAGGACGTGAACTTCAGCCGTCATGGTAACATGCGCAGGAAAATAATTACCTTTTTTTTTGTTTGAGGAACGGTATTAACCGGTTACCATTATTTTTAAATAAGTGTTCCTGTTCCAGAACATAAAAAATAATAACGTTTCCGTTTTCGTTTCTGTTCCCTGTAAAATACAAAAAGTTCCTGGTTTTCGTTTTCGTTCCTTGAACCGGTTCGAAGCCCTGCTTGAAGGTAGATTAACATCCATACTGATGCCTTTTGTCTCTTTCAGGCTCTTCTGCTCCTGGCTCAACTAACTAGACTGGCACGTCCCATTGCTGAATCTTGACTTTAATTAATGTGTGACCTTTTGTACAAGAAATAAAAAAGGGAAAATCATGTTCTCTTGTCTCAAGTCTTGGTGTGTATGCTAAATCTAATGGCTAGCTATCTCAAGTGGTATGATGACAATGCTACGCTTTTCCTGCCAACCGGCTTCGGCCCGCCTGGCACCCGCTTTCGACTCACAAACAGCACAAAAACATGATTCCACCACTATTTGGGTGCTGTTTTGATAATAACATACCTTTTGGGATTTTTATTTTTTATAAATATCTCTGACGTCCCAAATGCTTGTGGGAAATTCTGGTCTGATGAAACGAGGTTCAACATTTTTGGACATGATTCCAAAAGGTGTGTTTGGCACAAAACACTGTACATCGCTCAAATGACTGCATGCGTAACGTGAAGCATGGTGGTGGCAGGATCTTGCTTTGTCTTTTCCTTCAGTTTGAACTGGAGCGTTAGTCAGGGAGGTGGGAATTGTGAACACTTCCACAGTGGTAATAGCACAAAACCTTCGGGCCCCTTGTTAGAGAGGTGAAGTGAGAGGAGCTTAATCTTTCAGAACGACAATTACCCTAAACACTCCAACAAAAGGACGGCTTCCCCATAATGGGGTTGAGGTTTTGAAATGTGCTAGACAGGAGTTCAAACCTGTATCCTATCCAACATCTGAGTGATCTGAGGAGGACTGCTGAGATGCACTCACAATCTGTCATATTTGGAGTGCTTTCACAAGGACAAGTGCACCAATATTGCCACACCATGTGCCATGCTAATAGACTCTTACCCATAAAAGACTGCTGTAATAAAAAAAACAAAGGTGCTGTGTGAAGGTAATCTGGTTTTAATGACTTGCACAAATTTGACGTTTGAACTTTATAGGCTGAACACACTCGCACACTCATACGGACCTCGAAATCGCAACATGCGGGGCTCGCAGCCGAGCACTTCGCATGATGAACTTTATTCTGTCAGTCGTCTCTGCTATGCAGAATGCGCACTGTGGTGCCAGCTTTCCATCAATGATTTTGGGGGGAGACTGTGTAGTTAGGGTGTAAACTGTGTTTTGATTATGTGGTCAACTTTTCATTTGTCACAGGGGGGTTGGGGGATGTGTAATATGCGCAACGCAGTTGTCTTTTGAGTTTCTGTGATTTTGTAAACTGGCAGCCTGGCGGTAGTGTAGTGAGCAATTGTTTAGCTATTGGATAATTGGATAATTGAATAATTTTCCCAAGGGAAGGGTGTTTAAAACGCCTGTGTCACTCGGTGAACTGGAGAGTCAGAATCAGACAGAAAAGGTGCGTGAACAAGGAGCAGCTGTAGACCAGACGGTAGCTGGCTCTGCACAGCCTTGGTTTGATGTTTCAATGTAGATCCTGCTAATGTATCAGAGTAGTTAAGATGCTACGCTGTCTGTGTTTGTAAGTTTCGTTTTCATTGTGCCCTCGTGCAAAATTGTCTGGTGTCAGAGGTAAATGGGGCACCTAAGTCTCCACCCCTTCCGGGCGGCTCATGGGGCTGGGAACGCAAAAACTTTTGACTAGGCTGTAATGGACTGATCAAAGCTATTTTCCGATCCACCTCGCATTTCTCCGTCGATCACACATATGCTGTACCTCAGAATTAATAACAACCAATGGTGTGCTTATTGACTTCACTTGGCAAGCGATTTTTGAGTTGTGTGCGTGCAAAAAGATGTAATTATTTGGACTACACAACAGACGTCGCATGTCCGACGTTCAGCCACTTAAGCCGCGGTGCAGCGGTAGGGTTGGCTGTGCCTCAGTACACATCAAATATGTGAGGCGCACGTGTAGTCTCTAACACAGTTTTGCACAAAAGCTAAAATAACGTTTCTTGCGTGTCGAAAATGAGTGGTCTTAAGACGCAAATCCAAACCTTTCAAATTCACTGCCATCAAATGTGAAATCCGGAGCACATGCCAAACGGGATGAGGATTTAGCTTGACTCGCTCCATTAACTCTCATTCATAATTTTGAGAGCTCCAGCCCCACGGATCGGAAGTAGAAGGGCGTGACTAAGGTGCCCCATAAAAGCGCTGACATATTTTCGTAACCTTCGTAACCATTCCACCTGCACTCCAGCCACAAAGTTTCATCTTCACATTGACAAGCAATCGCTTCGTCACATGCTGCAACACTTTAGTTCAAGGGTGTGCATGTTTATGCAACCATGTACATTTAAGTTTATTTCCTATTTTTTCCCCTTTAAAGCTTTATGCTTCTTTTTCAATTGCATTATACACACTAATAACTTACATTAAAGTGGAAAAAATGTGCATCTCAAAAACCTGGCATTTGAACAGAGTTGTGTAGACTATGTTTTGGCACTGTAATGCTTTATGGCAGTTAGGGCTGCACTATATTAGAAAAATATGCGATACTGCGATATCGATATTCCTGACGATATTTAATATATACATACATTTTCCCCTCTCTACTTGCCATTCTACACTTTATCATGTATGAAAAAACTGAGAGCAATGTTTTATTTCCAACATCATTTTTATTAGGAAAAAACATGGCTAATATACAGCATCAACTTAAAATATCAACCTTTTTAATACCCTTTTTAACTTTTTCACCAAACTTGCTGTTATTAAAAATTAAAAAGTAGGTATCGCGATTTTACTTACGTTTGCGATGCGTGTATTGCACGCCGTGATGTCGTGATATCGATACATTTTCGATATATCGTGCAGCCTTAGTGGCAGTACAGTCGTCTTCTTCTCCTCCTTCTCCTTCTCTTTCTCCTCCTTTCTTCTTTCTTCTTCTCCTTCTCCTGTGTCTCCAGACAGCCCCCTCAAGGTGGTGATATTAGGCTCGTTCGTGACGTTTGCTAAGCAGCGAGCATGCGCACTTTGCCAGTTTGATGGATTGTGGTTAGCAAAAGCAGCGCTGCTTCGTCACGAACGAGCCTAATAACACTGACGGAGGGGGAGGGGCAAGGACTTCAATTAATGATTTCCTGTTATGGGAAGCAGGGTCCTGCCAGGTCAGCCTCCACTACAGACGGCTGAGATTCCATTCACTGCTGGACTCCTCATTCAGATAATACAGCTTTGTGCGTGCGTGCGTGTGTGTGTGTGTGTGTTTTTTAGAACAAAGTGATGAAGCAATATGTCACGTTCTAGAGTCTCATCTCAGATGTTTGATAGAGAACATAATCTCTTCAGAGGGAGAGAGAGAAATTTAGAAGACTCAAGAGAGAGTAAGAGAAAGAGGCTAGCCAACTGCACTAGATGAGAGCATTTCATATCAGTGGCTAGAGCTCCAGGGAAGTGGCCTGAATGCACACACGCACACGCACACGCACACACACACCACACACGCACACGCACACGCACACACACACAAGCCTGTCTGTCAGAAACTAATCCGGGCTGACGGCTGATTGCACTGAAGCAAGACAAGACTTTTGCAGAATATTCTGGAATGTTGCTCTGCTGGTGCGGAACACTTCACCTCATAATACCATGGCTAGCCACAGTCAGTGGACATACAACTGTGAGGTTCACCCATTGGTGGGCCAGACAATACTTACAAAAATACCATTGGTCATTGTTACAATAAGCTACATCAAAAAATGAAGTCGGTTGAAGTTTGTGTCAGTTGATGTTTGTGTGTATATGGGGGAGGACATCCTTGACAAACTAGGAAGCAATGCCTGGTCAGCAATTTGTAGGGTGAAGTGGAGGCAAGCACCGGTCAGTCATTCACCCATACACAAAACAATGACTGTCCCACCCCTTAATGCAACACCGTAGTACACAGTGCACACTGCAAAAATATTGGCCAAAAGAACATCAGAGAGCTTGCTAAGACAAAAATTGCCTGCAAGCTCACTCCCTTCCTGAAACAAACACACACACACACACACACACACACACACACACACACACACACACACACACACACACACACACACACACAATAAAGACTGCAACATACACAGTAGGCCTATTCAGAAATACCCAAACACAGAGGACTAAACCTTGCTGTAAAATCTATCAAAAATCAGCTCCAATCCATTGTTGGTGTACTTTCTGTCACTGTAGACATAGCCTACTAACTTACATAAATGTCCAGCCATCCCCCTTTCCACCCAAACAAAACAGAGACTGCAGTGGCGGAACAACTGCACACAGGGCCCCAGGGCAAAACACTGATGGGGCCCCTCAAACAGCTTGCTCTGGTCACACTAGGACCCCCACCAACAATACAGGAGGGCCCTGGGCCCAGGGGCAAATGCCCTGCTTGCCCCTCCTGTAGCCCCTGAAAGAGAGACATACACATTCACTTGTGAAGTTTCCTGTATGAAGTGTTGTGCTCTGCAGACACGTTATATAACCTGCTGCTGCTGGCCCGGCCGCATCCCCCTGCAGCCTCAGAATAACACTTTCCTGCCATTCACACACCAGTGTGTGTGTGTGTGTGTGTTTGCGTGTGTGTGCATGCATGAGCACGTGTGTGTGTGTGTGTGTGTGTGTGTATGTGTGTGTGTGTGTGTGTGTGTGTGTGTGTGTGTGTGTGTGTGTGTGTGTGTGTGTGTGTGTATGTGTGTGAGAATGAGAGACAGAGACTAACCATGGCTGCACTGCCTCTGAGAAGCATATACATAGGCACATTCCAACATTTCTTTTCAACTTTCTTTAAACTCAGTATGTGTTGAGTGTGTGTCTGTTTGCGTATGTGTGTGCGTGCGCGCAAGCGTGTTTGTGAAACTGAAAGTACTGTACATCAGAAGAGCTATAGAGAGCAGAATACATTTATAATGCATAAGCACAATTCTTCAATCACATCAGAAGGCAATCACATGCTGGTCTTTCTGTGTGTGTGTGTGTGTGTGTGTGTGTGTGTGTGTGTGTGTGTGTGTGTGTGTGTGTGTGTGTGTGTGTGTGTGTGTGTGTGTGTGTGTGTGTGTGTGCGTGTCTAGGCTACGTATTTGTGTGTTATATGTTAAATATACTGAGCGTCACAGCGCATTACCAAAGTATTAGCTTGACTTTAATCGCTGGAATTCGCTCTGGTTGTTTAGGTCAGTGTTTCTCAACCTTTTTTTAGGCGAGGCACCCTTTCAATTCATGAAAAATTTCATAGCACCCCAAGCCAGCAAGCTGTAACATGGCATCGCATCCGATACCACACAAGCTTAGAAAAGTAACACATTTGGAGACGTCACACGACCCACGTTCGAAGTTGCAGCTGACTGGGGCGACCTATATTTACTTTATTGTGCGTAAATGGCAGATGAAAGATTCCACTGACTAGCATTAACTTATCAATTTAGACAAATGTGTATTGTAATTTATTTATCAGCCACGTTTCCGCGGCACCCCAGGGTGCCCCGGCACCCCTGTTGAGAAACACTGGTTTAGGTCGCAACACTACAGGCGAATTCGCTGTGGTCACATAAGTACCCTCCATAGAGAAATAATTACTTCCTTCGGGTAGCGCAGGGCGCTCTTGGTGAACACACAGCTTAAGGCGTTTGCGAACTTCACATTGCACCACCCTATTGTATACATTTCTATGAGAAGCAAATTTGTTCCCGCACAGCATTGTGGGAGCATGGTGAGCTGCCGTGGCGCCGCTTCCGGAAGTTCAGCAAGCGCCAACTCTATGTAAATGAATCCATTTGTTGTGACCATATTGCAATGTGAGTGTACAATATTTGGAAGTCAGAGGCGTGCTCAGTGCCTTTAGAAAGATGAAAAAAGTATTCTTGTGGGTGCTCTTTGGGTCAAGGTTCAAAGTCAAAACAGTTGCTTGAAAAGAGAAAAAAACTTTTCTCCACCAAGGCACTCCAAAAAGTGTAGTTAAAAATGTCTTTATTATTATGACATGTCCATTAAAGGGACACTGTGTGAGATTTTTAGTTGTTTATTTCCAGAACCCATGCTACCCATTCTTTTCCATGAATACTTACCACCACCATCAAATTGTAAGTATCCATTATGACAGGAAAAATTGCAATTTTCATGCATGAGAAGGGGGATCTTCTCCATGGTCCGCCATTTTGCATTTCAAGAAATAGACATTTTTAGCTACAAAAATGACTGTACTTGGGTCATACTAGAAAATATTAGTTTATTACTTAGTAAACTTTCATGTAAAGATCAAATTTGGCAATAGGAAGCCCAGTTTCAATTAGCAGCATAGTTGCAGTACCTTTTCTGACCATTTCCTGCACAGTGTCCCTTTAAGGACTTTTAAAATTGCCCACGCGTAGCGGCAGTTGAGCCTTCATCAGGGCATGAGTGTACAATAGCTGGTTGTGCAGTGGCCCAGTCACAATGCTACAGCACAGTTTCATATATCATTATATAACCCAAAGTCATTAAAGTACATTTGAGGAGTGTAGTGTAGTGGTTGGTGCAGTGATGCGTAGTTCTTATTGCAAGTTACTTCATGCATTTTACACATATGGATAACTTTGTTAATGCTGATAATGTATACAGTATAGCACTGATATGTGCCATGGGCGCAAGTTATACAACCAATGCAGATTGTGTGTGTGTGTGCGTGTGTATGTGTGTGCGTGCGTGTGTGTGTGTGTGTGTGCGTGTGCAAGCGAGAGGGTAAGTGACAGTGCAAGTGTGTGTGAAAGAGAGAGAGAGAGAGAGACAGAGAGAGAGAGAGAGAGAGAGAGAGACAGAGAGAGAGAGAGCGAGAAACAAAAAAATAATTCTCCATGGCTGAAACACACACAAAAAAATAATCAGTGAGCATGGTGACACAAAGCCTTGCCCACTAAAAGCACACCTTGGCATCCTAAGCAACTGTATGTAGTGTTAACAAATTATCCGGTGGCCCCTAAGGTACTCTACTGTCACAGGTCTGATGAAGAGCTGCGGTGCTGGTGTTGGCCTCTGCAGTAATGGGACTGCTGTGCCAGCGACACTGCTCTGCTCCCATGTTGCTGACTCGACTCCAGCAACGCTAAAGTCATGACTAATGCAGTTATGATGCTCCGCTGCCAATGCCATGACCTTGAAGTTTGAAGTTTATTTCATATTTAACGCCGGGGAAGCATTTTTCCCCAAAACACGTTGGGTTCCTATCCATTTTCAGATGTGTTGTCAAAATTTTTGTTCAGTAAATTCAGAGCTTTGATGTCTGGATTTCATACATAACTATCAGATACCATATCAGATGGCATACTGTAAACCCAGTTCCACTAGATGTCTCAAAATCTGATTTTAACAAGTTTTTATGAAAACTGTGTTCCAATGACTCCTAAAAAGACGGCCTACTTTAATTCAAAGCTTCCAAGATTAGTCTACTGAATCTCTGCCAACCTTCACATCTCAACCATTTTTTTCACGTGCACGACAACACCAACATTAATTCCTTGTTGTTTTGTAGAGATCGATAAACTCTGTAGTCTTAATCACTCGGTTCTACCGTACTACCGTTCTGCATACAGAGCTCTAGCATATGGATTTTCAGACTGCTACCAAATGCGTTAATTTGACTTTTTAAAGGTGGATTTCCTACATTTTTTAGTAGTTTGTGTCCAGAATTCATGCTGTCCATTGACCTTTTTCATGAGCAGCCATTTTCCATCCAGATGTTAGATGGTATCTAATAGGGTTATGGAGAGATGTTAGATGGTAGGGCCCATCTAACAGGTAACTGCTCTCTGTTAGCCTGCTGTTACCCAGAAAATGTAACTTCATAGATGAGATATGGGTTTTGCATTGTATTCACTTTGTAATTGCCCCCTTTCTACCCGTTACATACCGTAACTTATTTCTGTTACATTGCTGTTACCCACAAAGGGACGCTGTGCAAGAAATGGTCAAAAAGGGTTCTGCAAGTATGCTGCTCATTGAAAGTGGTCATGATGTTGGCCATCACCAAATTTGATCTTTACATGAAAGTTTACTAAGTAATAAACAAATATTTTCTAGTATGGTCCAAGTAGAGTCATTTTTGCAGCTAAAAATGGCTATTTTTGGAAATTCAAAATGGCGGACCATGGAGAAGATCCCTCTTTTCATGTATGAAAAGTGCAATTTTTCCAGTCATAATGAATACTTAGAATTTGATGGTGGTGGTAAGTATTCATGAAAAAGGTAACATTAGTGAATGGGCAGCATGAATTCTGGAAATAAACAACTAAAAATCTCACACAGTGTCCCTTTAAGTGTTGAATCTTGTATCAAGCTTACTCTGCAGTCGCAAGTATAGAAAAGACACATCTACCAGTTGTCGTAATTCAC
>NC_085874.1:28995825-28998325 GCF_034702125.1 Engraulis encrasicolus
TTCAAGCACACTGAAATGAAAGAAACTGAAGTGATGGTTTCAGGGGCGCAGATAGCTTTGGCCGTGCCCAGGAAAAAGTCATCTGAAAGGCCCCCCCAGGTCCATAGATACAATGTAATGAGGACCCAATTCTGGACCCCCTCTTTTCCTGGGCCCCGGGACAATTGTCCCCTTTGTCCCACCTTGTCGGCACCCCTGGATGGTTTGTGTGTACACGCCTTGTCCATTACAGGAGGAACTCTCAGGACACTGAAATCGTGTTACGGAGAGATTTTGTCCCTGGATGCTCTCACCCTCAAGCCCAGTTGAAGATGTACGTACGCAGTGACATAACCAAAAAGGACGAGGCTTTCCTCCTTTGTTTTCTTTTTGTGTTTTTTTGTCAACCTTTATTTAACTAGGGAACAAAATTACATTTTGAATGCGTGCGTGCGTGCGTGCGTGCGTGCGTGCGTGCGTGCCTGCGTGCCTGCGTGTGTGTGTGTGCGCACGTGTTAGGGTGAGTGTGTGTGAGTGTGCACACACGTGTGAGTGTGTGCTTTTTTGTGTTTGAGTTTTATTTCTTTGTGTGAGTTTTCTTTCCTTCTTTTCATGTCTACCTTTTTCTATCTGTCTGTTTGTGTCTGGATCTCTGGCCTGTCAGACAGTTTCATCATCCTTATAAACGGCGGAGTGCAAATCATGGCATAGCACTCAGACTCTGAATCTTCCCTCCTCATTTCACCCTTGTACTACTCCTTTTGACTCTGTCCATCTGTTCTCTACCATTTCTCCCTTTTTCTTTCTCTCTCTCTCTCTCTCTCTCTCTCTCTCTCTCTCTCTCTCTCTCTCTCTCTCTCTCTCTCATTCCTGTAATCTCTTATCCAAGCTGCCTTGTTTTTTTCTTTTTCTGAGCTCCTCTATCCCTAATCTCTCTCTCTCTCTTTCTCTCTCTCTCTCTCTCTCTCTCTCTCTCTCTCTCTCTCTCTCTCTCTCAAAGCTATATATTTCCCCCCCAAAAAATCTGTGTTTCGCTATCTTTCATCTTTATCTTTCATTCTCTCATTTTTCGTCATTTTGTGCTTCTGTTCTATTTTATGGTAGCCTACTGTTCCTCTCCTCTTCATAGCCAAGGCTTATCCATCTTGTCATCAAGTAGGAGCTTTTCCTTCCCAGGAGGGAACTAATTCACTCATCAGATCTCGACACTTCCAACACATGTCTTAAGTCAAAACAAACCATTCACGATCACGTGTAATATTATATATAATGCACCAATGATAGCTTGAAGAGTGTTGTGAAGGTGGTGCTTTAATAAGACATGGCCACTTGTTATAAATTACTTGTTATCAGAATGCCAATGAGCAAACTGTAATGTAGGGCTGCCCAATTAATCGAAAAATAATCAAAATCGTGATAAAATAGTGAAATCGAACTCGTGATTTTAATCGTGATTTAATTGTGGCAATAGTGACCTACTTTTGAGAGCGTCCTTGAAGCCAGAACATACTGACAGGCTGGTGTTTCTGGACAGAAATCTGTCCACTTAAGTTTCATGCTATTGCCTTTACATAATTATTACAATTCATTTTATTTTGCTCATCCCGTATGTAATTCATTCTTGGTTATCATTCATCTTGTTATAATTTTCAAAAAAATCTGCAAAAATCAATAATCGTGATTAATAATCGTGATTATGATTTTGACCAAACTAATCGTGATTATGATTTTTTCCATAATCGTGCAGCCCTACTGTAATGTATTACCAAATTTCTGTGTATTGCCATAGTGGTGTAGTACTGTGGTAGTAAAGATTTTGCGTTGACCATATATGGAAAGATTCACCTCAAAGGACGACTAAATAATAATGAGACTGAATATGTAGTGCCGTTTTCTCCACCTAATATTTATAGTATTGCATCTTTTTTCAGTTCAAACTATAGTTGTGCTAGTTTGTGGGCTCCTAGCATTTCTCTTCATCCAAGGTGTAATTGCGCACACATCACGTCATCCCGTACGACTAATATAATTGTGGATTGATGTGATGGTGTGAATCTTACGCGAAAACACCTGTTACCATTGACAACATCCCATAATACAAATAACTAACCTCTGAGCATTGAGAAGACTCATTCAACGTGAGCGGAAGCTCTCGCAGCATTATAGAGAGCTGTATGATGTGTGTAGAATAATAATGACATTTAGACATTTCACTGAAACATAACTTATATCATTTTAATAATACCATATTCCAAAGGAGACTGAGAGCAAGAGAGAGCAAGAGAGAAGAAGAAGAAGAAGAAGAAGAAGAAGAAGAAGAAGAAGAAGAAGAAGAAGAAGAAGAAGAAGAAGAAGAAGAAGAAGAAGAACAGATAGACAGACAGAGATGAAGAGACAGCACTGATCCTCAGAATAAAACATTCAGCCATTCAGACCTGACTTACGTAAGCGCTCGGGACACTACTTAACATGCTGATCACATCATGCAGTGTACACACACGCCCAGATGAACAAACACATT
>NC_085874.1:29003325-29008325 GCF_034702125.1 Engraulis encrasicolus
TTTGCTGAAAATACTCAACTACATTATAACAACATTGCTATGACATTACAGAGAGTCTTACGTAACAGATTGACATAGCCAATATAATTTTGGTAACAGTAAGGTTATAACATAGGCTCTGCGCTAAGGGGTTATATCAGGGACTTATACAAGCTTCATTCATTTACAAGAAGTAAAGAGATGGATTTTTTTTTATCATATTACAGCTAAATGCTAATGTCCATCTGCAGCCCCTGAGCAGGTAAAACAGATGCAAATAGCATACAATGACATATGGCCAATAAGATGAGAACCTTTCTGGCTGAATCTGTTAAACTTTCTGCGGGCCACCTAGGGACACAACTTTTGGTGATTGCCTAACTCAAAAAAATACTTTAGGTTTTGAAGTGTATAAGGACTTTCTGAAAAAGTCACTGAAGCAGTCAATGTGCATGAGTTGAAGTGTTAAGCCAGAAACTTTGATCATGATGTAGCCTACTGCAGTGGTGGTTCCCAACCTGAGGGTCGGAACCCCTAGTGGGGTCATGGAGGTACTGCAGCTGGGTCACAGAGAGAAGGCCTGACAGGCCAGACCAGGGGTGTCATTCAGAGGGGTAAAGTGAGTCACCAGGGCCCCTATATAGCGGGCCCACACAGTGTGATTTATATGGATATATGGCTGGGGGGCGGGGGATCCATTGCAGCTGATTGTACATAGGCCCTGCAATTTGCTGCTACGCCCCTGGGCCAGACTATTCTTCGTAATTCACAAATGGTCTGATTACGCTTCCCTGGGGAGGGTTTAGTCGTCCACCAGACAGCCGACCAGTAAGCGAACACACTTGGGCGCATGACAACATACGTGTTGAACGTCAACTGTCAGCCATTGGTCATCTCATTTCAAACCGGAGCTGAGCTCACTCCTCCAACCCAAGCACTCCAGGGCATCGAGGATCCAGACCAAAATGAATTCAAAGTAATTAATGTGGTCTGGTAAAACCAGGCTAGTAGAGAGAAGGGGATGATTACATAAAACCTCTACAGTTGTATACTGTACATGCTTGTGATAACACAGTGAAAATTTATATTGACTTGAGTGTTTGGAAAGGTTTTTTTTTCCTTGTGGGGATATCAGTGGTCTCAAAATCTTATAAACATGACAGTGAACAGGGTTGCGAAAATGTCCTAAAAGGGAATCTCGGCTGAAAAAAAAAATTGTGAATCACTGGTGAATTGCTTTTCCCAAACCTTCATCATGAACCCTCAGGCCTGTACTGTAACTGTACAGCATGTGATGGATGGCCCTCTGAACTGTACTCTATGTCCTGCATTGGCTTTGGCCACAATCACTCAGTCGACCAAAGAGGAAAATCGGCCTGGTAATAAGTTAATGATTCAGTAATGTAATGTAAAATTATACACACACACACACGCACACGCACACGCACGCACGCACACACACACACACACACACACACACGCACATAAATAAACGCTGGAGGCACACACACACACACACACACACACACACACACACACACACACACACACACACACACACACACACACACACACACACACGTGCACACGCACACATACACACACACACACACAGAGTCAAGATGTACACACAAAAACAGCTCATACATCTACGGACAGCATGTCTGCATATAATTTAATGGAGAACTTGGTCTAGAGGGCACAAGCCAGTATTTACAGTTCCTCTCCTACACAAGTCTCTCGCTCTCTCTCTCTCTCTCATTCTTTTTTTTGTTCCTAGTGCAAAAAAACACACATACACTCAACTACACACACACACACACGCACAGACACACACAAACACACAAGCCTCCTCCACTGCATGTGGGTCAGTGTGAGTCATTTTCATTAGAAAGGGATGCTGATGTCACCATATCCTCACATGGTTTCCGCAGTAACTGCTGTCATTGCGGAGATGAGATGGGCCGATGGACGGACATCAGACAATGGGCAAGGGAGAGAGAAGAAGTGAGAAGTGCGCACGCACACACACACACAATAAGCATACTCACAGATATATATTTTTTGCAAAGGCTAGAACTTTCTTTGAAGCTATAGAAAATGCAGTACTATGCTGCCAAAGAGGCCTGCTGTATATAGGGCTATATAATAAGATATATTACAGTGAGTCCAATAAGTATTTGATTCCTTGCTAATTTTGTTGGTTTGCCTACTAACAAAGACATGATCAGTCAATAAATGTTATGATAATATGTATTATAATATGGAGAGACAGAATATCAAAAAGAAAATCCAGAAATTAACTTAAGAGAATATATATTTATTTATTTCCATTTCATCGAGCAAAATAAGTATTTGATCCCCTGCCAACTGATTACAGTTCCGGGCCCACAGACCAGATGGGCACTTCCGATCAACTTGTCATCTGAATTAAAGACACCTGTACATACTAACATGCATAAAAGACACATTGAATCAGCAGAATCAGTCCATAGTATGAGTGAATCAGTCACACTCCAACCTCACCAGCATGGGAAAGACCAAAGAGCGGTCAAATGATATCAGGGACAAGATTTTAGACCTGAACAAAGATTAAATGGGCTGCAAAGCCACAAGAAAGAGACTGGGTATTAATGACCCAGCTGTTGATGCATTTCTTCCAAAATGTGAGGAATACAATATAACTATCCATCAGCCTGTCTGGGGTTCTATACAAGATATGACCTTTTGTAGGGATTTGATAATCAAGAGAACAGAAGGAAAGCACCCTAGAGCTGTACGGGATGAACTAGACAATGATATCAAAGCTACTGGGACCAAAATCACTGAGAAAACTACTGGTAGCACTTAATGCCACAGAGGATTAAAATCCTGTAGTGCACACATGGTAACCCTGCTTCAGAAGGAACCTGCGCAGTCCCACTTGAGGTTTGTCAACGAACATCAGACTGGTGTAGGATACGATAAGGAGGTGCTGTGGTCAGACGAAACCAAAATCAAGATGTTTGGCATTAACACAATTCAAATCAATATCATTATGGTTTGAGGGTGTTTGGCCAAGGCACAGGACAACTTCACATTGTCAACGAATGGATGGAGGGAGACATGTAATGTGCAATCCTGAGTGCAAACGTCCTTCCCTCCACCACTACACTGAAGGGTGGGCCATTTTTGGATCTCCCAACATGACAATAATACACAACATACAGTCAAAGCAAGGAAGGAGTGGCTCAATAAGAAGCATATTAAAGTCGTGAAGTGGCCTAGACAGTCTCCAAATATTAAACCTATAGTAATTCTATGGAGAGAACTG
The DNA here is from genome assembly GCF_034702125.1 of Engraulis encrasicolus. Taxonomy (NCBI): domain Eukaryota; kingdom Metazoa; phylum Chordata; class Actinopteri; order Clupeiformes; family Engraulidae; genus Engraulis; species Engraulis encrasicolus. The sequence continues at coordinate 29,006,618 of NC_085874.1, forward strand.
AACCTCCCATTTGCCAAGCTACAGCCACAAACTATTAATGTTTTAGAGATAATCTGCAAAGAAAAATGGGCAAAAATATTTTCTATTATATGCACAAACATTGTCATCAACTAAAAGAAGCATCTGACCTCAGTGCTAGACAACTAGGGCTTTGCCACAAAGCACTTTATCTTCTTTAGCTAGAGGGGTCAAATACTTATTAGCCTAAATTAAATACAAATAAATTAAAATATATTATTTTAAGTATTTTTCTGGAATTTCTTTTTGATATTCTGTCTTTCCATGTTTGAATACATATTATCATAAATTTATAGACTGATCATGTCTTTATTAGTGGGCAAACCGGCAAAATCAGCAAGGGATCAAATACATATTGGACTCACTGTATAGGTATGTGTGTATATATGAATGCTTATTATATGTCAGCCATCTATCTAACGTCAGCACAAGACAACTGATGGTCCCACACATTTCATTTTTTTTTTTTTCTATTTTCAAGTAAAAACTCCAAATCAATCTTAATTGAACACAACAGTCCTCCAATCCCTCATCAGAATTACAGAACTAGAACTTTAATATGTTAAAACCTTATTTTAGGCATTTGCCGCACAAGCAAGATTTCCTTGATCTTATGATTAAGCACATAAACCTATTCGTGTGTTCGTGCACAATTTTGATGCCCTCCGCAAAAAAATCTTCAATGTACTGTAAATAACGACGCAAATTAAGAAAATGTATTGAATGAAGTTATATAAATATGAATAAAATTGATCTGCAAAGAATGTGTTAATATAAAGTAACATACCAATAATATAACGGAAATTAGTTAGGCAGGACAATAGGATAAGTTTACTCTTTTGGAGCTCTGTAATTACTGTCTTTTTGATTTGTAGGGCAGGGCAGCATACATACGTATAGCTACAAAATCACGGCAATATCCACACATATTTTTAGCTACAACTATGTGAGCACACAGATGCAGGGACACATACTCCATCACTTCACATCCATCACATCCAGGCTTGAACACTTTCACAATGCATCTTTTTCTCTCTCTCTCTCTCTCTCTCTCTCTCTCTCTCTCTCTCTCTCTCTCTCTCTCTCTCTCTCTCCCTCTCTCTCTCTGATCAGGAAACAGAGACTTCCGAGGTCAGGAAGCAGCGGAATCACGGTGGAGACACTAGTCTGCTGGGGAGCAAGATGGGACAGGACACACACGTGTGTGTGTGTGTGTGTGTGTGTGTGTGTGTGTGTGTGTGTGTGTGTGTGTGTGTGTGTGTGCGCGCGCAAATACTCACACGCACGCACGCATGCACGCACGCACGCACACACACACACACACACACACACACTCTATAATAAATAAAACCAGCATAGCCTGTGTATTTGGAAAATCTATTGTAACTCATATCAACAAATACACACACACACACACACACACACACACACACACACACACACACACACACACACACACACCCACACCCACACACACACACACACACACACACACTACTCCAGCCTTAAATAGCAATAAAAGGGTGAGAGGCCAATTTTCAGCCCATTCTCGTCTTCCCCTCTTCCTCCCATCCTCTCATCCTTCCTGTGCCGGAACCATGTCTCCCATTCTCCCTTTTTCTTTTTATGGATTTCAGGGAAAGTGAGGCGTTAACTTGTCTGATCTCTGTCCAGCCAGTCCGATCCGAAA
>NC_085874.1:29018325-29023325 GCF_034702125.1 Engraulis encrasicolus
TCTCTCTCTCTCTCTCTCTCTCTCTCTCTCTCTCTCTCTCTCTCTCTCAGTAGTTCTAATTGAATTGTTTATTTTTGCCAGGGTGTGCATTACTATGTACAGCAGCTGTATCAGGTCAATGAGCAAAATACATAAAGTTTCAAATGAACTTTCTTTATTGAATTAATTGTGAATTAAATGTGTTTCTGTTCAGAGGAGTGTCTTGACTCTTGTTGGAATGTGGCCCACTAGAAGTGATGAAGGTTGATTAGCTGCTGTATAGTACAACACCGAAGACAAATCCGAAGCGTGTCCAGCACTTGACTACCATGCCCTGACCAAAGCTAATGCTGACGCTCGATTTTGTCTATTCAAACATGTTTTTCCACTCAGGGTGTAGGCCTATGTGTAATATGCAGAGGTGAAAGTAGCTTTCGTTTCTTACCTGTGCTACCCCCTGCCCCTCCACGCGAAAATAAACAATAAAGAAACAACATAAACGTTCATTACAGGTATACTGTATATCGCGGCTGCATCCCTAGTTCAGGTGTCACTTGTCTCAAAGTGTGGTTGAATGTGTTCTTTTCAAATGTGGCTTTTTGGGCAGCATTAAACCTATTCTCTTACCGGTGTACTGCGCACCAGTTGTACATTTTATACCAGTGCAATGCACCTGGGCACACCCGTCCACTTTCACCCCTGATCATATGGCTCAAGAACAGATCTATCCAAGTCAAGTGTCATGGGTGCCACCACAGGTCATGCTGATGGGCATCCTGTGGATTATTGTGTTTGGTATGGCTGGTTTGGCTTGTGTTTTGTGGACAAACCTGCGCTTTGACCTTATTATTGATGTGGCCTTGTACTTTTCCAAAGCAGCTGACCAGAGACAAGCATCAGGCATGATTGATGATGACATTTTTTGTGAATGAAATGGTGAAATGGGTGTGGGCAAGGTGTGCATATGTGTGTGCATATTGTGTATACATAGTGTGTGTGTGTGTGTGTGTATGTGCGTGCGTGCATGCGTGTGTGCGTGCGTGCGTGTGTTCAACCTTTTTTGAAAAGTCATTGTACTTGGCAAATGTGCACACACGCACGCAGAAACGCACACACGGACACAGGCACCTCTGAAATGTATTCTTGATGTCTGTGTTATATTTTACCCAGTCATCAGGAATGCAATCTGACGCAACACCAAGGGCCATGCAGGAACCAAACGGAAAGGTGTAGGTGCATAACTAACTTCCTCAATGATTTTAACATGGTAAAATATCCATGTGCACATCCTCATTTAACCAGTAACTCACTGCAGGCGTTCACAAGAGTCAATAAATAAGGCAGTGACGTCTGTTCCAGCCTGATTCAGGTCAATGGCCTACGACAGTGTTTGCTCTTTCTGTGCACTCTGAGGTAAGCCGTCATTCATAACATGGCCAATGTGTTTGTGTGTGTGTGTGTGTGTGTGTGTGTGTGTGTGTGTGTGTGTGTGTGTGTGTGTGTGTGTGTGTGTGTGTGTGTGTGTGTGTGTGTGTGTGTGTGTGTGTGTGTGTGTGTGTGTGACGTCAATGAGAGATGGTGTGTCTCCATTTCAGCCAATTCCGAAAAAGAGGGAGGGACAGGCCTCCTTTGACTGGCAGACAGTGTGGAGAGCAAATACATAGTAGAGAAAAGAGTGGAAAGGTAAAGAGAAAGAAAAAAACACTTATGGGGTGAAAGGGTGGGGGGGAGGCAGGGGCGGAGCACTGGTATTGTGACAGGGGGGGCAGGAGATGTGGTCAGAGCCCCCCCTCTGACACATGTCGTTCTGGAGTCTGCCATCACAATGGGCTATAAATAACGTCTGGTGATTAAGTATAATAGTTGATAAATAGTGTGAGTTTGCTATTCAGCATGGAAATGTGCTCGTTAATGGTGTTGGGCCCACAACACGTCGCAGAAGGGGCCTCTGCGACATGTTTGCCAATCGAAAGCCATTGGCAGGGGTTCCTGGCCCCAAATGCACCCTCCTCCCACCTGCTCCGCCAATCTATACTAGCCAATCTATCAACAACTATCTATCACACAGTCCCAACATTTTTAAACAGACTTGTCTTACACTGAGCACCCTGTGAAGTTGCGTGGTTAGAAGCTCAGGTACCTGGGTAACACAGGTAAGTAAACTTTCAGAGGTCACATGGGTATAAACCCGTTCATATTATAAAACTCACAAAGAATTAATATATAGAGGCATTGAAAGAATGGAAAGAAAATGCTGAAAAATAAAATAAAAAATGCTGAATATAGGGATGCTGGATAGTAAAAACTGAATAGTATGAAATAGAATGGTGGATAAAGACATCATAGACAACATAATGGGGGGTGGGCATCAAAACAGGTCATATTCAAAATATCATACACATCATAAGAAAGGTCTGAAGTCGATTTCTTCATTTAGGCCTGGGTGGGTCATCGCATCCATGCTGTGAATCCAGAATGTCTCTCTTTGCAGTAAACTTTTCAGTCTGTCTCCTCCCCTTGTAGGTTCCCGGATATGCTCTATGGCTTCTACTTTAAGGAGATTGTCATTTTTGTTGTGGTGTGTGAAAAAGTGTCGTGCCATAGGGTAATCCTGGTTGTGAGTTCTAATGGCATATTTGTGTTCAGCCACTCTGTCTTTCAGTCTCCTCTTAGTGCGACCTATGTAGAAGCAGCTGCAGGGGCAAGTGAGGCGGTATACTACAAAGGTTGTGTTGCAGTTGATGAAATGCTTAATTTTATACACTTTGTTAGTATTAATGTCCATGAATTCTTTACTTTGTATTATGTTTGTACAATGGTTGCAAGAGGACTGTAAACATTTGTATGTACCTGTTGGACGCTTTAGCCACTGGTCTCCCTTCTTGGCTGGTAGGTAACTGTGAGACAGTTTGTCTCTCAGGCTCGGGGCACGCTTGTAGCAGAATGTTGGTTGATGTTTGAAAGTGTCCTTTAGTGCAGGGTCACTTCTGAGGATATCCCAGTTGGACTTGATAATGTTCTTAATCTTGTGACTTTGAGTGCTGTATTGCATGACAAACCTGATGTTGGATGATGCTGGCTTTTTGTTTTTAGAGGGTTTGAGGAGCTGTGAGCGATTTGCCTCTGACGCCCTTTTCTGAGCTGAAGTTAAGACTGTTGTTTTATATGACCTGTTGAGGAAGCGTGTGCGCATGTTTTCAGACTGGGTGTTGAAATCTGTGTCTTTGTCACATATCCGTCTCAGTCTTTGAAATTGTCCATATGGAATGTTGTCTTTAAGGTGTTTCTGATGAAAAGAATCACAATGTAGAAGGGTGTTGCGGTCAGTGGGTTTTCTGAATAAGGTGGTATGTAGGCTTCCATCAGTGTCTCTGTAGATGGTTAGGTCGAGGAAGTTGATGGTCTCTTTTGAGTAGTCCAAGGATAGTTTTATATTCTTATTGGTGTTGTTAAGATAGTTGTGGAATTCATGTAGACTTTCTGAGCTCCCTTTGAACAAAATAAAAAGGTCATCTATGTATCTACAGAACAGTTTTATGTTGTCAAAAAATGCATTTCTTTCACTGTTGAATACATATTCAGCTTCCCAGAATCCCAAGTACAGGCATGCATATTCAGGGGCAAAACTGGCTCCCATGCTGGTCCCTTTGCATTGCCTGTAAAGTTGGTCTTGGAACATAAAAACATTGTTTTGAAGTACCCATTCTGTCAGTTCCACTAGAAAGGCTGTAGGGGGCGTCGTTTCCCTTCTGTCCGACAAGTAGTGATTGACAGCTGTCAGTCCATCTGAGTGGTCAATGTTAGTGTACAGTGCTTCCACGTCCATTGTTACTGTCCCAGTTTGTGTCTTCAATTGTTTCGATTTTTTTCAGTACATCTGTAGTATCTCTCACATAGGATGGGAGCTCAAGCACATATGGTTTTAAAAATTAGTCTATAAATTGAGCCGCTCAATTTAGTTTGGCATTATGAGAAATACATACAAGAGGCACATCGCCAGCTACAAAACAGAGATTTCTACATAAAGCTTCCCCGCAACCCCCTCACCGAAATGAAAAATGAACTGGCAGCCCTACTCCACAATGCAAAAGAACACGGATGGATAGACGGGAAAGAGTTTAGCTTCTTGCTATGCGAGCACCCCAGAATCCCAGCCTTTTATATGCTTCCAAAAGTCCACAAAGAACCAAAAGACAACCCCCCAGGAAGGCCCATAGTGGCCGCGAATGGGAGCTTAACAGAACCAGCGGCTCAATTTATAGACTAATTTTTAAAACCATATGTGCTTGAGCTCCCATCCTATGTGAGAGATACTACAGATGTACTGAAAAAAATCGAAACAATTGAAGACACAAACTGGGATTATCTAGTAACAATGGACGTGGAAGCACTGTACACTAACATTGACCACTCAGATGGACTGACAGCTGTCAATCACTACTTGTCGGACAGAAGGGAAACGACGCCCCCTACAGCCTTTCTAGTGGAACTGACAGAATGGGTACTTCAAAACAATGTTTTTATGTTCCAAGACCAACTTTACAGGCAATGCAAAGGGACCAGCATGGGAGCCAGTTTTGCCCCTGAATATGCATGCCTGTACTTGGGATTCTGGGAAGCTGAATATGTATTCAACAGTGAAAGAAATGCATTTTTTGACAACATAAAACTGTTCTGTAGATACATAGATGACCTTTTTATTTTGTTCAAAGGGAGCTCAGAAAGTCTACATGAATTCCACAACTATCTTAACAACACCAATAAGAATATAAAACTATCCTTGGACTACTCAAAAGAGACCATCAACTTCCTCGACCTAACCATCTACAGAGACACTGATGGAAGCCTACATACCACCTTATTCAGAAAACCCACTGACCGCAACACCCTTCTACATTGTGATTCTTTTCATCAGAAACACCTTAAAGACAACATTCCATATGGACAATTTCAAAGACTGAGACGGATATGTGACAAAGACACAGATTTCAACACCCAGTCTGAAAACATGCGCACACGCT
>NC_085874.1:29033325-29075825 GCF_034702125.1 Engraulis encrasicolus
AAGTGCGCTGGGATAGCTACATTGTAGCCCACTTTCTTGCTATTATATGGATTACACATTGGAATTTGGGACCATGATTCTGGAAACTTGTGGATTACAGTGAGAGGTTGGGATACATTCTGCGGTCAAGACAACTCAAGGTAAGGGCACCGGGATACAGTATTGGTCCCCTATAATTGACACAGCTGTCAACCACGGAGTAACGTAGGTGGTTGTTCAGTGATCCTTGGTCGCTACAGAGTAGCCTATTTGTGTGTGCTGCGGTATTACTAACAACTTTGGATCAGTGGTGTAGTCTACGTTGAACGCGGGTATACGGAGTATACCCACTTCTAAATTTCAGGGATTTCACTATACCCACTTAAAATTGATTGATCCATTGTTTTGAATAGCACAAATATTTACAGTATACCCACTTCAAAAAATGCTCAAATATACAGTATACCCACCACAAAAAAGTAGACTACACCACTGCTTTGGATTGTATTTTCAAATGCGTGGTGGATGCAATACGAAAAAAAATCTCGTCGGGGAGACCCCCCCTGGCTTGGTTAGAATTCTTGCTACCAATATCACACACCCCCAAACCCCCCACTGTGCCTGCTCATTCGTTTTTCAGCCTTGAGTTTCTGGACTAGGCCTATTGTTTTATGAGTCAATAGTTGGTTTTGCACAAATGGAGCACCCTTGGTTAGATTTTAAAAGTGGTTGGAAAGATTAGACCTTTCTTTATTTGTGATTGGCAATGCAGATCATGATTTTTGTGGTAGGGTCAACAAATCTGATTGGGCCACATACTCTCATGTGAGACAGGCCAGGTTAAACTGAACATTCAATTAGCATACTTCATGAGCGGAGCCTACTGAATGGAATGAGCTATATTTGCCCAGGTCTTTCTTCATAAAGTTTCATAAAATGAACTGTAGGGACAAGTTATCATACTAGATTGCATTTCCTCACAGGAAATGCTGGTGTATGCTTGCTCTTTATGCATTCACATTGACATTGTGTTGTAATGGTAGGCTATGTGACAATGACTGAAGTGCCATCCAAATTGTCTGGCCCCTCCGAAACCCGAAACAGAAGTTCTGCCCCCCCGCTTACAAAAAAACCCCTAGGGCCCCGACAACCCCTTTGCCTAGGGCCCCCAAAATCCTAGAAACGGGCCTGCCTGGGGTGCGGGCACCCCCTGGGGGTGCGCCTGAGATTTCAGGGGGTGCGCGGAATTTTATTTTTGTTGAGGTTGTGACCAAAATTCTGTTAGCGAACATTATAATTAGGCCAAATCAAAACCAAATTCAAACCTGTTTTTGTCCCCATGTCAAATCATTAATGTATTGATTAATGTCTTAAGCAAGAATCATTGTAATTAATCACTTAAATCATTTTTAGTGCGTATACATTTGTAGAGGTTTGGGTTGGGGGTGCGCGGCTTGTCTTGGTCACAGCTAAGGGGGTGCGTGAAGAAAAAAAGGTTAAGAACCACTGAATTAAACTGTTGAGTTAACACCAAAACGTAGCATGGATATCTACGGGTATATTGAAGAGTGAAGTGTGGGACACCAGGTCAACAAACAAGAACAGCTGACGGCAAAGCATCAAGGATATCTGGGCTTCCATTACTCCCATTCACTGTTTCTGCCATTGACTTCAATGTTAGATGCATCATGGCCGTTATTAAGACAGAGAGAGTCCTAACCAAGTATTGAGCGTTGCATGTTATATAGAAAGTACCAACTTTCAACTGATTTGATGTGCACTGATGTGAAACTAATTTTGATGAAGAAAATTGTGATTTTATTACAATATTCTAATGATGCGAATTCCCCAATTCAATGGGTTTTTTGAGCTGGAAGGCCAAAATATGTAAAAAGAAAAAAAATAATGATTGGAATAGTTAAACAACTGGGCCATGAATCTACAATCCATGACAGTTTAACATTATTGATGGAATTATGGAAATAAATCAACTTTTTCATGCTATTCTAATAAAGTGGCCTGGAGCTGTATGTAGGCATTATATCAAGGCATTATTTTCAAATGTTTAATCGTCAAGCATTTCTAGATGATCATGCCATCAAAGACCGCAATACATTGTTGAAAAAAACAACAAAAAAGAACTTTCAAAAAGGGCACTTTTTGTCAAGGAGGGCAAAGGGGCAGGTGCTTTAGCACCCCCTTGACCATTTCTGTGCACAGCTATGCCTGACAGTATCATCAGCAGCAGCAGTAAAAAAATAAATAAAAAAAGCGTAACAATGCATACAGTAGACCTACTTGTATGGTTATATAATTTGTTTATTTTCGTCTCCCTTTTCTCCATTCTTGCCCTTTCGCTCGCCCTCTCGTTCTCTCTCTCTCACTCTCGCTCTCTCTCTCGCTCTCTCTCAGTGTCAAGGCAGCCTGTCTGCACAAGTTTGCTTAACCTGATTAAATAGTGTGCTTTTCGCAGGGCTCAGCGAGATTCTGTCCTAACCATTGCCCTACTGACTGGCAGAACAGACAGTGGAAATTTACCTCAAGCCCATGAGAGCCTCTTCTGTGCCAAAATAGTGTGTGTGTGTGTGTGTGTGTGTGTGTGTGTGTGTGTGTGTGTGTGTGTGTGTGTGTGTGTGTGTGTGTGTGTGTGTGTGTGTGTGTGTGTGTGTGCGGGCGGCGGTGGTATAGCAGGACATTTTCCTGACTTTTCACCAGCATTGTAAGGACGGCGATGTTTATCAGGACATGAAAACGTCCTTGTAAACATAAAATTATAACACCATTTTCTGACTTCCAAATGACCCCCCAGCACCTTTTTGTAAAATGTGCTTATAACCCCCTACAATGTCCTGGTAAACATAACATTATAACACCCTTTTCTGACTTCCAAATGACCCCCCAGCAGCTTTTTGTAAAATGTCCTCACAACCCCCTACCTGACATTTCTGTGTGTGGAGTTGTATGGAACTTTGCCCCCTATCGACCCAGCAATGCCACTGCAGCCTATACACATTCCCGCACAATTCCATACACAGGCATACACAACAGTTAGTGGAACAGCTACAAGGCCAATATGGCAAGAATAGTGCAAATTATGATACAAGCATGAAATTTGGCAGGTATGTGCTTCAGACCCTTACAATCAAATCTACCCGATTTGCCACTTGAAATGGCGGCCATTTTCCAAGATGGCCGCCAAAAAATACCCCAAAAGTTGATTTATTGCAAAGAATTGACATATTATATTATGATACAAGCATGAAATTCAACATGTTTGTGCTCAAGACTAGCATAATTAAATCTACCTGATTTTCCACTTGAAATGGCGGCCATTTTCCAAGATGGCCGCCAAAGAAAACCTCAGAAATTGATTTTTTGCACAGAAATGACCAAACAAATTGTGATACAAGCATGAAATTCGACATGTTTGTGCTCAAGACTAGCATAATTAAATCCACCTGATTTGCCACTCGAAATGGCGGCCATTTTCCAAGATGGCCTCCAAAAAGACCACAAAAATTGATTTATTGCACCAAATTGACCAAGCAAATTATGATACACACATGAAATTAGGCATATATGTGATCAAGACCAATACAATCAAATACACCTGATTTGCTACTTGAAATTACGGCCATTTTCCAAGATGGCCACCAAAAAGACCCCAGAAATTGATTTATTGCACCAAATTGACCAAGCAAATTATGATACACACATGAAATTCAGCATATATGTGATCAAGACCAATACAATCAAATCCACCTGATTTGCTATTTGAAATGGTGGCCATTTTCCAAGATGGCGCCTGTTGTATAGAATTGCAAATGTGGTCTAAATTGTTCATTATCCTTAATTCAGATGATGAGGTGATAGAGATGTGTCCTCCAATGACAAATAACCCCTTATAACATACTAATAATATGTTGATAACATTCCAATAACGCCAGTTATGCACCCCCACCCCCCAACAAAAAAGGACTGCTAATGACATGTTAATAATGCAATGACAATGTGGTAATAATATGCTAATTCATGGTTTTATCAATGTTGCTCTTACATAATGTGGCGATGTTGCTCTAACGTGCTGATAGCATGGTAATAGCTAATAATGCCAGTTCTTGATGCCGAGGGAGAGTGGTGCGTGATGATGCTACTAGAAAAATCCAAAATAAATAAAATGTAAATAAGCTGTTGAGGCATCAACATAGCTACATCCTGATGAGAAACAACAGCCTAAGTGAACAATCACGTAGAATCATGAACAACAACAACACTGGTTTATTCATCAGTGCAGTTTTACCCAATGGCCTATTGGAATAACTTATGAGGACTCACGCTTTATACTGTTTTATGGACATTTATAGTTATAAACACTTAACAAAGACTATGTTAAACCTGTATTGTCTTCAAAATGGCAGTGATCTTTATCTTGAAGTCTTTACCTGTTACTTAAGGCTCTCTTTAATGTCTTAGCAATGCTGTTATGATGTAGTTGAGTCTTTCCAGCAAAGTGTGAACGGGCCTGTCTTTTTGAGGAGGTTAGGAGTCTATGGCTGAATCTCATTTCACCCCCTTGAGGGCTGTGTATACTCTCTTTGCCGCCTGTCGCCCAGAGGTCAACGCAGACAGTTTGATTTTTGCTCGATCTGGTCTGCGCTGTGAGGATTCAAACTACCTTCAATACAAGGAGTAAACTATACATGTCTTTTGCCTTGTAGCTACACGGCTACACAGCTACACAGACTCAACAACAATGGAAATGAAACATGTAATAAACGTCAACCTGTATTTTTGATTGCACTAGCCACCGCAGTAGTTTGGAACAAGGAAGAAGCTCATTGTCGAAAACAGGTTGCACAAAGCAGAATGAAGTATGGAAACACTATTTACTGTTCCGATTTAACTTCAGCATCGTAACTTGCAAGTGCTCGTGTTGTCTTTGGTTCGTGTAAATAAATGAAGCTACAAAGCATGAGGAACTTATTTAATTAACATCTCGTAGTCTGTAGCTCAGTGAAGGTTAGAACAAGGAAGTAGCTATTTGTTCTCGAGCACAGAGCAGCCTGGTCGAGAGGACCAATCACAGCGGCTCTTGCTGCCATTAACCGCGGAGCTGTCTGGAATCAGGAAGTCCTGGAGCAATGGGAGGAGGGGCAACAACAATACTTTGGATTCCAGTGGAAGCCAGCAGTTGGCGTATGAACCGCCTGCATAGTTTGCTGAGTGAGAGGGACTGGTAATAATACTCCTCCAGTCACCCGTTCCTGCAAACATCTGAGCCCTTTGGTCCAATAGCATGTTTGCTATTCGAGTGCAATATCGTCTGACGGCAGCTGCCTTCTCAGCGTCCTCGTTATCTAAGCCCTCTTTCAGATAGCACACTAACCACTACGTCACATTGTCCCCATTATGGGTCACCGCATTCACACTGGCACCTCCTTCAAGCAGCAGTAGGATGTTTTCAAAGTTGCTATGGGCAACTTCTTGTTTAAGACACGGTACGGATGAGAGTAGTCCTACTGTTGCAGTTAACATCAGCTCCCAGCTGCAGTAACATCCTCAGACACGGCAGTTTATGGCAGTCTTCAACTGCCTTGTCGAGAGCACTGGTCTCAAAGATCTCGTCTCTGCTGTTGATTTCTGCTCCATGTTCCACCAGTAGCTACACCATGAAGGGATAATTACCTCTCACCGCCTCACACAGGACACTGTAGTAAGGCCACCTCTCATACACGCCTCTCTTAGCGCAGCAGTGTGCATGCGGCGCCCAGTCTTCTTCTCAGACCTGGGTCCTCAAGTTTCAGAATCTTTTTAGGACAGTGAAGGCGCGTGGACGCACCAAAAAGTTCAGGCTCAGGATTTTTTTTCACTTTAATCCCTGCTGACTGTATTCATTCGGTACAGCACTGTACCGTACCGAAGGTCTTTTCGGTACGGTTCGGTACGAATAGAATGCACCGTTACAGGCTTAACAGCTAGACTTCAGTTGTGGTCTGTAGCGCAGCAATATGCATGCGCCGCCCAGTGTTCTTCTCCGAGCTGCACAGTACAGGGCACAGCTGACACCACGCTGAAATATACAAAAGCAGATTCCAAAAAAGTTGAGACACTTGGTATTTTGTGAATAAAAGCAAAGTGCTGCCCTTTTAAAAACATTCAATCCATACATAAGATTGCCAATAACACAACGTCAACATATCAAGTGTTAATTCATTCATTTCATTCATTTTGGAGCGCAGAATAGAAGCATGGCTTTGTTTATTCTGGCTGAATGGGGAGTGTTCGCACCTCTGCAGCCTATGAAACAGCCGGTACTTAACATGTGAATAGTGATAGGTGTGACTCAGGAGGCTGCTGCTGCTGAGTACAGAGTACAGGAAATCTAAAACTTCTTTTCATTTTCATTGAAAAAGGCCAGCTATACAATTTTATGTTAACATATATATTTGAAAACTAAAAGTTTCACAGTTCGCAATGGTGCCACTTACTGTATATGTTTGAATGACAAAAACTCAGAGTTACAGATGTGTTTTTGAAGAAGTGTCAAAAATCCTGCCAGCGGGATCTTAGACTCCAGAGAGTTAATGAACACATATTTTCCTCAAATCAATACTTTTGCTGGAATTAACACTTGATATGTTGACCTTGTGTTATTGGCAATCTTATGCATGGATTGAATGTTTTGAAAAGGGCAGCACTTTGCTTTTATTCACAAAATACCAAGTGTCTCAACTTTTTTGGAATCTGCTTTTGTATATTTCAGCGTGGTGTCAGCTGTGCCCTGTACTGTGCAGCTCGGAGAAGAACACTGGGCGGTGCATGCATATTGCTGCGCTACAGACCACAACTGAAGTTTAGCTGTTAAGCCTGTAACGGTGCATTCTATTTCGGTATGGTACAGTGCTGTCCCGAATGAATACAATCAGCAGGGATTAAAGTGAAAAAAATCCTGAGCCACATATGACCCAATGTACCACATACTAACCATGTCTGTGTATTGTATTCAGACCGACCTGATATACCACATATGACCCAATGTACCACATACTAACCATGTCTGTGTATTGTATTCAGAAAGCTTAAACAAACAACGCTGACAAGGAGAGGAGTTCACTGTTAGGTGCCACTGCGGGAAAGTCTGCAGAAGCACCAGAGGGCTCAAGCAACACCAGAGCAGGTCAAGGTGTGGGACACCAGCAACTCAGGAGTAGCGCACAGACCCAGAGTCTGGTCAGACGATGGAGATCCACAGCCGGGAAGCACACCACAGCGCTAAAGATCTCTCAGCACCGGAGGAGCCCGAACACCAGAGACCAACCCATGTGAACCCCTCTCCAGCAACACCACTCCAAGTTGCAAGGAGAGAAAGAATCCAGTGGCCAAAGATGGCAGATAACAATGCCTGGTCGCAACTCGACGATGACCTGGAAGGGATCCTGGAAGCAACCTCATCAGGCCCAGTACACAGAAAGATCGATGCAACCACGGCCATTGTATACAACCTCACCAAGGAGAGATTCGGCACAGTGGAGCGGAGAGGCCAACGACAGCCACAGCAGCAACCGAACAGGAGGGAGAAGGAAATTCGCCGCCTGAGGGGTGAGATAAAGGGACTAAACAAGCTGTTCAAGACCAGTTCAACACCTGAGAAATAGGGGATCAAAGATCTAACAAGCAAGCTCCGGGAACAGCTGTGTAAGCTCAGGAGAGCAGAAAACCTCTGAAAGCAGCGGCGTAAGAAAGAGAAGCGGCGCGCGCCGCGCCCAGTTTGTTAAAGACCCCTACAGCTTCACCAAGGCGTTTCTGGGACAGCAGAAATCTGGTACGCTTTCCAGCTCTAAATTGGAGACAGAAGAGTTCCTTGCAGAAGCCCACAGCGACCCTACCAGAAGCCGGGGTTTAGATGCCAATCGCAACATCTTGAGGCCTGCAAAACCAACCATCGCGCTGAACGCAAAAGAACCTACCTGGCAGGAGGTTCAGGACGTTGTCCGCAAGGCCAAATCAGCATCTGCCCCCGGCCCCAGTGGTATACCTTACAAGGTGTACAAAAAATGTCCAAAGCTACTCAAGAGACTCTGGAAGATCTTGAGGAAGATCTGGGCAAAGGGCACAATACCAGCAAGCTGGAAACTGGCTGAGGGATGTATTGTGCCAAAAGAGGAGGGATCCTCTGCAATTGCCCAATTCAGAACAATATCTCTCCTAAGTGTGGAGTGCAAGATCTTCTTCTCCGTTCTGGCAAAAAGGATCACCTCCTACATGACGCAGAATCACTACATCAACACGTCTATCCAGAAAGGTGGTATCCCAGGCTTTTCAGGCTGCCTAGAACACACCTCAATGATCAGCCAGTTGATCCAGGAGGCGAAAAAGAAGAAAAGCGACCTGACAGTGGTGTGGCTAGACCTCGCTAACGCGTACGGGTCAATACCTCACAATCTCATCCAAGAGGGGCTCAACCACTACTACATCCTAGCGTCAATACAAGACCTGATCTCTGGCAACCTCACCGGGTTCAGACTGAGATTTACATCTGCACTCTTCACTACCAACTGGCTAGACCTCCAAAAGGGAATTCCAACAGGATGGACCATCTCCCCCATCTTATTCATCATGGGAATGAATCTGTTGATATCCTCAGCCGAGGGCATAACCCGGGGCCCAACGCTGGACTCTGGAATAGTCCAACCAGCGCTGAGAGCATTCATGGACAACATCACGGTAACAACCGTGACCCACGTCCAAGCAAGGTGGGTGCTGGAGACGCTGGGAAGTGTAGCCTCCTGGGCTGGGATGCTGTTTAAAGCCAGAAAATCCAGGCTCATGGTCATCAAAAAGGGCAGAGTGACCAGCAAGTTCAGCCTTCAAGTCCAAGGTGAGCCCATCCCATTCATTGAAGGCAACCCAATAAAGTGCCTGGGGAAGTGGTTCAACGCATCACTGTCGGACGGAGCAAATGTTGCGGAGGCGGTAAGGCAGACTAAGGAATGGCTGAGGAAAATCGAGAAATCTCTACTCCCGGGCAAATTCAAGACCTGGCTGTACCAGCATGGACTCTTGCCCAGGCTCCTCTGGCTCCTCACAGTTTATGACTTCCCTATGTCATCTGTCGAGGCCATTGAGAGGAAAACCAGCAAGCACGTACGGAGGTGGCTTGGCATCCCCCCAAGTTTCTCCTCAGTGGGCCTCTACATCAGGTCTTGGCAACTGCAACTCCCCTTGTCATCCGTGGTCGAGGAGTTTAAAGTGGCAAAGTGCAGAGCCCTCCCTAGCCTGAGGGATTCCAGGGATGACCTGGTAAACCAAGCAGGCGTCACAACCAGGTCGGGGCGTAAGTGGGCTGCCAACACAGCTGTGGAGCAGGCAGTGAGCTCTCTACAGGCGTGAGACATAGTTGGCAACCAATGTTTCCACAGGCAAGGCCTCGGCCCTGGCCACTTCCAAACATGGGCAAAGGCAAACTCAAAGACCAGACGGGGGATGGTGCAAGCAGAGGTGCGAAGTAGGGAAGAAGAGAAGCGTATGGCCAGGGCAGTCAAACAAGGTTCCCAGGGGGCCTGGACAAAATGGGATTTGCCCAGGCGTAAGATCACCTGGAGAGACCTGTGGCGTCTGGAGCCATACAGAATCTCCTTCCTCCTGAGGTCTGTCTACAACACCCTCCCTTCACCAGTGCATCTGCACTTATGGGGGCTGAGAGAGGTTCCACTCTGCAAGCTGTGCAAGCAGAAAGGGACGCTGGCGCACATACTGTCTGGGTGCAGAACAGCCCTAACCCAAGGTCGGTATAGGTGGCGCCATGATAAAGTTCTGCGTTCCCTTGCTGACACCATGGAGCGTGAGAGGGTGAAGAAGAGACCAGCCAGCACAGCCCCAGAGAGAACGATCACCTTCCTTACGGAGGGAGCTAAGCCGAGACTGACCACTGAGAGGACGAGGGCGAATATCCTTCACACCGCAAGCTCCTGGGAGATGAGGGTGGACCTTGGGAGGAAACTGCAATTTCCGGACGTGGTTCAGACAACCCTCCGCCCAGACATAGTGCTGTGGTCTGCTAAGGACCAGAAAGTCATCTTGGTGGAGCTCACAGTGCCATGGGAGGAGGGTTGTGACGAGGCACATGAATGGAAAGCCACAAAATACCAGCAGCTAGCCCAGGACTGCAGAGACAAGGGCTGGCAGACGTGGGTGTTCCCTGTCGAGGTCGGGTGTCGGGGATTTCCAGCAAGGTCAGCATGGCACTTCCTTTCAGCGATAGGCCTGGATGAGCGTAGCGAGAAGCTTGCAACACGGAGCATGGGGGAAGAGGCGGAACAAGCCTCTTGTTGGCTATGGAGCAGGAGAGAGGAGGAATGCTGGAAGCCAGGAGCAGATGGGCAGTGAGCTGGCCACTCACTGTTGGGCCCACCAGCTTGAGGGTGTTATGGTTCAGGGCCGAAACACCTAGAGATAGTTGGACACCATCTGACGACATCTGCTCCTGGCCAAAGGCAACAGCTACCTAATAAGGTAGCTGAGGAAGGCACCACTAGGTGTATGTAGCAAGACCGACCTGATATACCACATATGACCCAATGTACCACATACTAACCATGTCTGTGTATTGTATTCAAACCGACCTGATATACCACATATGACCCAATGTACCACATACTAACCATGTCTGTGTATTGTATTCAGACCGACCTGATATACCACATATGACCCAATGTACCACATACTAACCATGTCTGTGTGTTGTATTCGGACAGACCTTCTAATCTGCATTTGTCCTTTTAAACCAGCTATTGTTCATATATGTGTATGTGTATTCTCACCGACCTAGTAAACGTTTATGACCTTGCAAACATGCATTCTGACATGTCCTCCTAAACCATATAAAAGTCAGAAAATCCTATTTCAGACTGTGACTGTAAAATGTAAAATTTTAACTTGGATGTATCTCAGTTACGAAAAAACAAATTTTTTGGTGTTATTTTCATAGCTGTAACATCAAGGGAAAGGGTGGTCCTCTTAAACCATGCTTATTTCAGGTATGCTGAAAATGACCTGCTAAACCTTCCCGCCTGTATGTGTGTGTGTGTGTGTGTGTGTGTGTGTGTGTGTGTGTGTGTGTGTGTGTGTGTGTGTGTGTTGTGTAACAACTGAGTCCTCACTGATGCATTAACATGTTTACTTTCAACACATATTCACACCATAATTACACACCTTGTAAACTGCAAGCTGTTTTTCAATGCTAATTTATCATTATGTGAGTACCTACACCGATAGTCCATCCTTTCTGTTGCTTGTAAACATGTCATAATAAACTCATAAGCGAGTACAATGTGTTCACTATGATAATGACACTGTCAATCCCTCTTACTGAAAGAGGAACAAAGAGTCAGATAACAGTTGGCTCCAAGGGCATGCGAGACACAAAACATGAGACAGAACCGGATTGTTATACTGCATTAATCTGCATTACATTACTTACATTACAGTACACTATGTTTTTCCATAGCTTACAAGTGAGAAGAACAACATATAGCCTATACTGTAATATACGTCATCTATAATAACTATGACAGTCCTAGGAATGGGTGCACTAATTCTTGAAGTATAGACAGTGTAAGGAGGAGGTGTTGATGACGAAGTTGTACAAAATTACATTAGGATGTCGCTGCGATATACTGCCCTGCAAAGGCAAAAGGCAGTAACTACGCCAACTACAGCTGAAAAAAATGCCTTCAAAGCCTTGGTTTTAGGTTGGATATTGCAGTTACTGTAGATTTGTCTTAGTAATATCTCTAAAACGGGATACATTTGGACCATAAGTCTTTGTCACAAGATAAAGGAGGTGCAATGAAGCCCATGTTCAGTCTGAACTCAATTTTGACAAGTTACGTAGTTACTGCACTTTGCTTTTGTAGGGCAGAATACAGTAGCAAAAAGAAAATGTCATTGCTTTCAGCAGAACTGACATGATGGACTACTAATGTTCTACGCAGATGATATGTAAAAAAATAACTGCCAGCTGATTGCATTCTGTTAGAACTGCACCAGCCAATAGGCAGTTTATAAACCGAGCTTAATTGCATTTCACTACTAGAATGCACTCTGAGAGTGCAGACCTCCGCCAAGGAAGCTATTTGTTAGAACATTTGACCATGTTACACCGATTTTTTTGTCCCAAGTCTTTCTGTCCTCTGTTTGTGGAGTTAGAAACTGGAATGTCAACATTTGCCCTGACCCACAGTTCAATTTGCAGTCACTAGGGGCGTCTAGATTTTTATGCCACTCTAGCAATGGTGAAGAATCACTTGTTCCTTGGGTCATTTCCAACAGTTTTATCCAAATCCGTTCATAAGTTTTTGAGTTATCCTGCTGACAAACAGACAAACAAACAAACAAACAGAGACAAACCAACACGCTCCTTGGTGGAGGTAAAAAGCAAATGAATAAAGAGCAACCTGCTGCCTTCTAATGTTTCCGGTCTTAGGCATTGTTCTTAACCTTTGTTTAGCACTAGTCAGCATTGGGCCAATGTTCTGGCCCAAATCCAGCAGACTTCTTTCAAAGAAAGAGGGACAAGGTAGCCAGTACATGTTGAAACATTTTTCTTTGCAGGTGTGGCTATTTCTAAGGGAATGACTTTTAGAAAGTGGAAAAATACAACACTGCAACAATTAACTGGGGGAAAAAATTGTTTGGTTTGACGGTAAGGGGAATTTGTGTGCATTAACGGATTAAACTCCAGTCTTTCAAGCTCTTGCTTACAGCTAATCTTGTTCGACGTTGGATGCACACTATGTGTAAAAAAATATTTCTAGTCATGCACTCATTCTTAACATTTTCCATGTCAGTCAAATGTTTTGTTAGATACATGTGATCATGACATTTGATCATATAAATGGAGGGAGGCCCATGTGATATGTGGAGGCCCGTGTGATGTATTTGTACACACATTTCACATATACATTAACATTGAAAACATTAACCATACATAGAAATGGGGCAAGCTAGCATGGATAAGAATTATGGGGGTACAAGTAAGCAATGACCAGACCAGTTATTTACTTTCCAACTCAACTGGATGTTGAGATTTCCTGTGTAATAAAGTGTCTGCTCATGGCTGGGCCAAATGGGCCCATTCCTGGTGGGCCAACGTTTACAAAGGACCATTAGGTTATGCTTCCTACTTGTGCCACAGAGTGGGCTTGTCGCAGCCATGATGCAGTTAATTTTGGTTTATGCCCTGTTTTGAAGCATGGTCTGCGCGATGTCATTCCACGCTCAAACTGCCTTCAATACAAAGAGTAAACTAGACGTGTCGGTTGTTTTTTAGCATCACAGACTCGACGACAATGAAAATGAAACATTAAATCTTTATATCACGTGCATGTTTGATCGCACTGGCAGCCACAGTGGTAGTTTGGAACAAAGAAGTGGCTCATTTGTCGAAGCCGAAGCGGAAAGTTTCCTCGACCTCGGAACCACTCAACTGTCCAAATAACTTCAGCGTGGTAACTTGCAAGCGCATGTGTTGTCTTTGGTTCGTGTAAATAAATCAAACAACAAAGCACGGGCAACTTATTTAATGAAGAGCTCACAGTCCGTAGACCGACGAAGGTTAGAACAAGGAAGTAGCGCTTGTTCTCGACTCGAGGACAGAGCAGGCTGGTCGAGAGGACCAATCAGAGACCTATTTTCGCCGTTCGCGCCGTCGCTCCCTGCGTCGAGACACCATTTTGGGGAGGTGCCCCAGAGTACCTGCGTGATGGGGGGGGGGGCTTCACTCCGTTAACTGCGCGGCTCACTGCATCACGACGCAGGGACGCTGGACTGGAGGCATAAACCACCCTTTAGCCCTCCCATCCTCACCCCGCCCCCCAAACACTCTTGATAACCAGGTAGCATAGTGTACCTACTGTGGGGTAAAACAACAGTTCAGAAGGCCGCTCGGCCACTATGCCGGTGATTCCTGCCCGAGTCATTTTTGCCAATCGATTTCCTGCCCGGGTCATTTAGATTCCGGGTCATTTGCCAATTCCTTTCCCGACTTTCTCTCTCCCCACTCATATCCTATTCCTCTTTCAATGTCCTATCTGAATAAAGGCAAAAATGCCCAAAGAATACATTAAAAAAACAGTCCAGAAGAAATTTGCAATCCTCCGCCATCCCTGTATTTATGGGGGGCACTTTATTCCCTAATCCATCTCTGTATTTATGGGAGGGGGGTGGGGGATTTATTTCCTAATCCATCCCTGGCTGTAATGCATCACGATGCTGATTCAACACTCCTGGGCGACTCGCACAGCTCTGTCCGGCACGTTTCTCCCCTGACACCTGCCCAGTCTGGACTGGTGGTCACACGCGAGTTCTCAGCAGTGAGGGCGCAAGGCCAACGGCTACAGCAGCGTAAAGCTTCAATAAAGCCGTAAGGGCACGCTGGGTGGTACGGAAGAATATCCCCCCACCCTCCTCCGTTTCCTGTCATATCAGAGCTCAAGAACACGAACGATGCTGCCTGGGGGGGGTGTGGGACTCATTTTGGACAGGGCATTCTGACCATTAGCAAGCTCGGACGTGACCAGAAGCATTGAGGCGTTTCCTACGGCTTTATTATGTTTGCTTTATTGCAGGAGTTAATCTGCTCAATCATGTTTCCGGTCCTCGCTGTTTATCAAAACTCCACCTCGCCAGCAGTTGGGCTCCACCTACAGCTGACTGCTGCGTGTTCTCATTAGTGGCCTGCAGAGCACAGCAGGGGCCAGGCTAGGCCAACACCATTTCCTGGCCATAGTAGATGGTGATGACAGCCCTGCCCACTACCACCTGCAAGTAAGAACATTTTATTTACTACTAGCACATGTGATCCAGCTACTGATCCCTTATCAGAGTTGTATTAAGTAGAAGTAAAAGTACTCTAGTAAAGTAAAATTACAACATTAGTGGTATGATATTACATGGTTACATCTTTGTAATATTGTACTACTAGTGTTGTAATTACATCTGTAGAAGTACTTCATACAACTCTGCCCCTTATTATGTTGCATACAGTATACTACACCAGTGAAAGCCCTTGGTGGTCATAGCGTATAAGAATGTGGTGCAATGAAAGAAAAGCACAAAGTGGCATTAAAGTTTGTTTGGGAGCATAGAACAGTGTTATCATCTCCTTCCAGTTGTAAATATAGCCTACATAATGTTTGGTCCAGCATGTATTACTGATGTGCGTGCATTCTCTGACTTTTTAGAGTTTATTTTGTTCCCACCACACTTTTTTTCATCGTACTTCTCAGGAGGACATCATCCAGAAGCAGGTGAGTGCCAGGTCACTGAAGTAAATGATAGATGTCCGCAACACTGTCAATTAGGGTTGTCGATCGGATCGACTGCCAATATTGGCAAAAAATGTGGATCGGTATCGGATCGGCATGCACTAAAAAATCCGATCCAGAATTCCGATCCATTTTCCTGTTTTGTGTTTATTAATATCTAAAAAAACAGGTCAGTTTCTCATTAAAAACCATGGTGTATTACTCAAATTCACCTAATTCAGTTGGCTAGTTGTTACTAAGAGTAAAAACCCTTTTCAACATGACTGTGACAACAAAGTAAGTAGGCTAAATAACTTTCAACTTAAATACTCTGATAGGCCGGTATCGGTAGCGGTCGGTATCGGAATCGGATCGGAAGTGAAATAAAATATCTGTATCGGATCGGAAGTGCGAAAACCTGGATCGGGACATCTCTACTGTCAATGCTCCCAGTTGTTTAATGGCACGATGTTTCAGACCTTTTAGTCCTTCTTCAAGTGCAACCGTTACACTTGAGAAAGGACTAAGGTTCGAAACGTCATGCCATTAAACAACTGTGAGCATTAACAGTGTCATTTATCATTTACCTCAACTATTTAGTTTTGTCCATCACCTTAACCATTGATGTGTGCACATTCTCTGCTTTCTTGTCAGGTCACTGTGCCATGGACGCCCTGACGGACCATCAGATGATGGAAGATGACCCTGTTACTCTTGCTGCTGCCGCCGCCACAGAGGATGTGATGGAGATCCTGGCCTACATCCGCGGCCTGGAGCGGGACAGGAGCAACCTGCAGCAGATCCTGCTGCGGAGGGCGGAGGAGCACGGGGCGGCCATGAGGGCTCTGGAGAGGGAGCGGGAGCAGGAGAGGAGGCGCTGGGAGAGGGAGTGGAGGGAGAAGGAGGAGGCGCTGCTCAGGTCCATGACCTCCATGATCATCGGCAGGGAGAAGCTGCTGAGGAACATCAGGAGCCACCGGGCAACGACGTTACCATTGCAGGTGAGGTAGCCTGATTATCATCGACTTTAAAATCTCTTCAAGACTTGGTCTGACCAAGAGCATAACAATTGACGTTTCCCAAACGGCATGGTTGACCCACCTCCCTAGGTTTGCTACTGGTTGACTGGTGTCAGACAAAGTGGGTGGAGTTCCAGATTTTTCGGGAGGTCAGAAACGATATTTACATTGTTCTTTGCCTGACTAGGTGAGATAGCCAACTGCAGCGGTTCCGAAACTGGGGGTCGGGACCCCTGGGGGGGGGGGGGGGTAATGCAGGGGGGTCACAGAGAGAAAGGACAGTTTGCAATAAACCTTGAATATATGCGTTTATATAATTTAACCATTCCATAAATAGGTTAGTAACAGTATTCATTTGTACTTTAAAATATGTTTTTAGTTTTCCTGCGAATTTCACATTAGAAATCAGCAAGGGACCGTTAAGAAATGTTTGGATATTTAATGGTGGTGGTGGGTCACAGAAATAATGGGTCACAGCAGAAAAAAAATGGAAATCACTGTCCTACTGTATGCCATCATTATTGCAACTCGTGAGCTTTTTGTCAACTATAGTACTTCCAAGAAGGTCTGCTGACAGCTTTGATCAGGCCCAAGTTAAAGTCAACTGAAAGCCCACCTCCCCAACCTTAATGCACACAATGCGCTGATGGCACAATTCTGGGCCCAGGACAGCTGACACCTTTGTTCCCCTTGCCGGATTCCCTGCTTCCCACCCAATGCAGCTTGCTTAATTTTTTCCCTCAATCTTTTTAATCCTTTGAGATCAATAGTATTTTGATGGTGAGATATGCCACCGCTGCCACCACTACCCCAGTCCCCTCCTGAGGTATTTGTTTACTAATAGGTACTTTCCAGTGTCGCTTGCTTAATAATTTCTCTTTAATCCTTAATCCTTTGGGGTGTACAAAGTAGGCCACCTTTGCTCAACTGCTCATGAATCCATTTCACAGCCTACTTAGACTCATTAATATGACTCATTAATCATATGATTATTATAATGACAATGTGCATGACAAAACATTTCTATTATTTTACATTTTATTATGTACCTTCCATCACGGCATCCAAGGCCACTTTGTAGAGGTGTGTCGTTCATGAACGAGCCGGTTCTTTTGAACAGCTCCCTGAAGTGAATGATGGGAACCGGATCACAGCTGGGGGAGCCACTCGACCGTTATTTCGTTCATTTTTCATTCATTTTATGCACGTGACCTCGACCAGAGTAATTACATTTGGAAAAAAACACAATTGTTTACCTCAAAGAGAGGCAAAACGGTCTTTAGAAGCAGGAGAATAATCAGTTGTTGTTTGGACAAAATTACCTTGAGATGGAGTCAAAATATTACATTCTTAACACTGAATACATAATTTTAAAAAGAGCCAAAAGAGCCACTTTTTTGAACGGCTCTTTGAAAGGAATGAGCCACTAAGATCCGGATCCTGTCAAAGAGCCATAAATCCCATCTCTACCACTTTGGCCAGCACTTCTAAATTTTGAGACAACAAGGGGACAGTGGCTGAGCCTCAGGGGTGGGAATTCTATAGGATTTAAGAGTAGTCTATAAAATAGCCTTTTTTCCACATTGTGCTCAGTAAAACCTTTGGTGAAATTAGCACAACGGTTTGGTAAAAGCAGGTTAAGTTATCCTGCTATGGATTATTGTAAATTAGTATGTGAGAATTGCTGAGAAGCTCAGTGAATTGTTTCTCAAGTTTCATGAAGCACATTGAGCTGTTTATGAATGAAATGTGCTATAGAAATAAACTGTCGACTGGTATCCCCATAACTCTGGTAACCTAAAACGTCTTTACCACCTTGGTAACTGCTTAACCTATACAGCTATAGGTGTTTTTTTCTTTGAGGGGTTTACAGCATGTATTTTGCATACTGCAAACTGCTGGAGTCCACATTGCATATACTCTATGTGTGAACTGTAGGTTTTAGACAGGTTTGGCTGTAGCAGTCGATATGTGTATATTATTGACTCTGTGGAGCTCCTGATGGACAGTTTCTGGTGGAAACAGAGGAGATGAGGTGCACATTTACTTCTGCTGTGATTTGGGCGGCTGTCGGTTCTTCCTTTTCAGATATCTTCCTCTTGCGCCCACACTGAATCCTGTTGGATGTGGCTCATCCTAGACCTACGTGGTGATATGCTGACATTACTTGGGATACCGTGGCTCTTGATACGTCACAAAAACTTGCTGTCTTGCTATCTTGCTTTCACAAATGTGCCAGTAAGACGTGCACCAACAATGTGTCCTCTTTTGAACTCTGATATGTCACCCATAATGTTGTGTGCATTGCAATATTTTGAGCAAAACGGTGCTCTTACCCTGCTAATTGAACCTTCACACTCTGCTCTTACTGGTGCAATGTGCAATTAACCCATTTTGTCCAAAGCTCTTTTTGGGAAAGGGTGTCCTCTACCTAAATATCTCAGCCTCCGAAGCACATACAAACATGAAATGAGTTGCAGTTGTACAAGCTAGGACCCTCGTTTTGCCACAAAAAATGTGTTCATTCAGCTCTAACTAACCCACATGTTTAATAAAACAGCTCAAATCTCAAAACCTGAATGCAGCGTATGTGTCTCCAGGACACAATGGGTTAAATATGAAACAGTAAGACGACAGGCGTTTCAGTTTCATTGTCCAACCCCTGTTTATTAGATTGATCGTCATGAAATTTGAAAAAAAAAAGACTTAATACTGTAAACAGAACAGAAACAAATATGATCTGTGTGTGTCTTTTTCCCAGAATGCCAAGCCTTGCTACTCCATCAGTGAGAAAGAACTGCAAGAGATCAGGAAGCTGGAGGAGAGGGTGAGAGAGGCGGAGAGGAAGAAACAACAGAGGAGGACACTGAAGAGGGAGCGAGAGAGTGTGTGTGCATGTGTAAGTGTGTGTGTCTATACTATGTGCGTGTCACCTGATTCAAAATGCAGTGTTGGTAACACTTTCTATGAATCCCATATCTATATCACATTTATTTCTGTGCGAATTTATAACAATTTTTAATGTGCATCATAATTAATCATAGTGCATTATGAAAGTTCTAATGTATTATAAGCCCCTCCACTGCCTGTAGTTTATAACCATTCACGAGCACTCAAAACACCCCAAGATGTATAATACATTTTAAGCTAGATTTATACTTATTCATGGCTGTTGATATACTCCATCACGGAGCGTTATGACTGTAGTCATAATGCGCTATGATTATGATGCGCATTATAAGTTGTTATAAGTGTGCTCATAATGCGCTATAAATATGGACTTCCTAGACAGTGTTACCACAGTGTTTACTCTACTTAAGATTAAATTAGTCTGATACAATATATTGTTTCCAATGTATTACACACTGTCAAATCACAGTGGCTGACTGTTATGAGGCAACTGTAGCATTGCTGTGAATTATGAAGTCATTTATTTGTTTATTTGTTTGTTTACATTTTGTGATTATTGTCTACAGTGCACTGCTGTGGTTTGGTTTAGTTTGTGTGTGTCATTGTGGCCACCAGATGGCATTATAGCCTTACTATCACTGGTGCTGTCATTTTCGCAATCTGTTTACATGCAATTCCTGCTTTGCTACTGTATGTAACTCAAGTTTGTACTCTCACAGTAAAACTAAGTTAGACTAAAAATTAGAGATGCACCGGATCCTGATTTTTAGGATCCTGCCGGATACCGGATCCTACAAAAGGGTTGAAACATATAGTCTACTCACACACATGGGCCCTTTTTATTACATTGGCTCAAACTATTTTTTAGACTCATTGGCTTACTGCCACACTGTCTGCAACGACCGCTTTCCAAAGGGCTTTCACTCCATGCAGTGATTGGGGTTGTGAAAGACTGACTGAAAAGCCTAGGCTAGAGATGCACCAGATCCTGATTTTTAGGTAACATGCCGGATACTGGATCCACTGCTTAAGTTCCTGCAGGATCCTGTGAAAAACCCTATTATCCTGCCGGATCCGGAACCGGAATCCGAATCCGGTGCATCTCTACTAAAAATAATAGTCAGCCTTAACGCAGTTTGCTTTGAAGCCATGCACTTTTTGCAAACCAGCGAGCACAGCTTTCTCACTAACAAACAAAAATCTAATTGGAATTAAAATCATTTTATGTGTGTTAGAGATGTGTGTTCTGATTTGCAAATAGACAACCGTGGCAACATGCTCAGTTAGCTTTCTCATGTCTACTAAAGTCAAGAAACACAAGACTTTCTGAAAGCATTTTCTTTATTCAATATTGATTTTCATGTGATTTTTAAGAGCACCAGAGTGAGAGTGTCACTGAGTGTCACTGTCACAATACAGCAAATAAACTGCCTTGTCTTATGTTGGTAACCCCCTAACTCTGCTGTTTCTGTCCTCGAGGGGCATACGGTAGACTGCTGGAGTCCACATTGTGAACTCATAGTAGCTGTACTTTACACAGTATATTAGATTGATCGTCATGAAATTTAAAAACGAACTTTATACTGTAAATAGAACAGAAAAAAATATAACGTGTGTATTTTTTCCCAGAATGCCAAGCCTCGCTACTCCATCAGTGAGAAAGAACTGCAGGAGATCAGGAAGCTGGAGGAGAGGGTGAGAGAGGCGGAGAGGAAGAAACAACAGAGGAGGACACTGAAGAGGGAGGTGGAGAGCAGGAGAACCATGGAGAACAAACAGAACGTTCGAAAGAGACTTTTCACTCCCTGATGTGTGCTTCTGTGTGTGTGTGTGTGTGTGTGTGCGTGTGCGTGCGTGCGTGCGTGTGTGTGTGTGTGTGTGTGTGTGTGTGTGTGTGTGTGTGCGTGTGCGTGCGTGCGTGCGTGTGTGTGTGTTTACTGTGCTTACGTATAGATTATATTAGTCCGATACAACATAATGGCTTTCAACACATTCTTTACACACTGTCAGTTTGTAAAATCACAGTGGATCAGGACTGAAATGAGGTCACCATAGCATTGCTATGAATTCTATGGACTCATTTATTATTTGTTTATGTTTTGTGCTATTCTTTATTTCCTGTAATGCACTGCTCTGCGTGAATTTTTACAGTATATTTAGATGACACTTGTAAGTGACTCACAGATATTTACAGGGTATTGCCAACAGTCCCTGGAGCAGTGTGAGGTAGCCATCATCTGCCAAGCTCAAGGCCTCTTCAGCCATGGAGGGAGGAAGGGATTGGTAATGGTGTGTGTCACTATGGCCACAAGATGGCATTAGAGCCTTGCTATCACTGTGTGCTGTCATTTTTTTTCCTCAATGATTTTGTTTGGCTTAGAGTTTTTAACCCTTTGAGGAGTACCATCACAAACATGTGATTAGAATTTTGCCCAAATTTTGAGTTCTCATTATGATGTCATAAGGACTTACCGAGATTTTTTAACACAGACTTCTATGGGAGCAGAGTGTCCCAGTAAAATTCTAGAAGAACTGGGAAAAAGTCCTTACTCCTCAAAGGTTAAGCTGCTGATTCATGTTGCCAGCATGGTCGATTTACCTTTAAGCTACATCAAGAGAGTTGGATATCTCTGAAACTGATAGCAGTTTCTGAAACTGGGGCAGTCATGGGTGAGCGGTTAGGGCGTCAGACTTGCATCCCAGAGGTTGCCGGTTCGACTCCCGACCCGCCAGGTTGGTGGGGGGAGTAATCAACCAGTGCTCTCCCCCATCCTCCTCCATGACTGAGGTACCCTGAGCATGGTACCGTCCCACCGCACTGCTCCCCATGGGGCGCCACTGAGGGCTGCCCCCTTGCATGGGTGAGGCATAAATGCAATTTCATTGTGTGCAGTGTGCAGTGTTCACTTGTGTGCTGTGGAGTGCTGTGCCACAATGACAATGGGAGTTTCCCAATGGTCTTTCACTTCAAATTCAGAAGAAAAGATTGTCCCGTTCCTTTAAATGTGTATTCAACGCATTTCTTGGCCTTGACATGCCATTGAAGACTTTTTCTCTTTAAATACTTTTAGAAAAAAATTGAATTCATGGCGCGCCATTGCAGTGTCTTATCAAGGTGCTGGCATTCCTTGCCCTTGTCCTTTGATGTTTCAGTTTGAACTTTGGACCATATTGGACCTCATTAGAAAATAGCCATACAATTCCATGCTGCAGTCCTTTAGACGCGTGGACGAGTGAGCCTACATTGTACGTTAAAGGAGTCCATCGTGTCAATAGTAATTTCTTGTCATTTGTATTCATACTGGACTCTTACAGATAAGATATTGATCTGTTGTGTTTCTAGCTTATAGCCTGCAAGACCTCTTGCGTATGTCAATGTAATGCTATCAATCTAGCCAATTTGCTGTAACAATTTTAGAATTACTGTAAAGCAAGGATAAAATAGTGTCTTTGTGCAGATGGGCCCATTCACTCTACTCAACAGCATCATAACTTTAACCTTGTCTACCTCAACTGACAGAGTATGTTTTTTCACAGTTGTCTACCCCAACACATAGAATATGTGTTTGCACAATTGCCTTTTTATTTGTTCAATAGTTTTTTTTATTTTTCCCTCCATGACTATTACCTGCATTATATGTGTCTTGAAATGTCCATGAGTGAATTATGTGTATTTATTTATGTAAGCTACTTGACACCTTAATTTGCCCTTGTGGATCAATAAAGTTACTCTACTCTACTCTCTACTCTACTCTACTCTACTCTCTACTCTACTCTACTCTACTGACTCAACCCACTGCCCTGAAATCACCAAAAGCCTTGAGTGACAGATTAAGAATTGGTCAGTACAATTTTGGAGGCAATAAGATTATCAGGCCTACATATCGGCTCTGTGCAAAGGTCCGATGCCTATTGTAGGCCAGATCATAAAACCGGTAGATAGAACCACTTCCTCATACTGCCACATCCGTAAGGAGAGATAATTTCGCACGAAGTAAAAACGGCAGTGCAGTCTATTGGCAAGAAATATGGCTTCTGAAGGTGAGTAGTCTGTTTCCACTTCTTCATGAGTAGTCCACCTAACTAGTCGATGCTAAATGCTAATGCTAATGTGGGGTACTCATGGCAGGTGGGGTGATCTTCTCTAACACTACTCCATTACTAGGCCTACTTAACTACAACTACACCTCATCTCACCCTAGTCACATTCTCTCTCAATGACTACAAAATACATTTTCTGAACATGTTATATTGATGATATTATAATCTAACTTTTAATAAATAGTTATTTTATTTGTAATATAAAATAATAATCAATGCACAGTTGGCATTGCACACTGTTTGTATGTGTCAGAAAAAGGCTTTTAAATAAGGATGAAATAATTTCCTTGTGGCCAAGATAAACAGTGGGATGAGAAGGCTGAATGCATGGTGTACATAACGCCCACCTTAATAGTTACAGGTATGCCATTGAGGGTGTATTAAAACATCAGACATCATCATTGGCTCACTTTATCTTCAGAAGTGGCCCATTGCATTCGCACAGACGGATAGTCGCAAAAACAATGCGAAATAGAATGCGGAAAACTTAAAAATCGCTCCGCAAATGTTTTTTCGCCGGTGTGGACAGCCCTTAATTCAGACTTTCTTTGTCTGATTTGCGCACCTGCATTCATTGGGCTCTACGTTGTCACTATAAAGCTGTATTTATACCAAGTTTTATTAAAATCTGTGGCGGTCGGGCCACAAAGTGTCTGATTTCACAAGGACTGTCCAAAGAGTGTAGTATGATTCAAGGCTCTTAAATGTTTACATATTTCTGAAACCTTGGAACTTGACTTGCATACAAACATAGTGCATGACACATCAGCCTCTGTCTGTGTAGAGTTATGTGATACTTGGGCTACTACTTTAGAACATTGGGAATTACCATACAGTGTCTTATGCTTGAATTTAAGTCTAGCCAAATTTATTTGCAAACATCAACTGGGTAGCGTAACAGAACAGAAGCCTATATCAGAAGCAAGCTGATCAAAGACAGGCATTAACACTTTTGAAGTGATATGGGCCTACATAAGAGGGATGGGTGGGGGTGGGGTGTAAGTGGCTTCTACTATACCTTGCTACAACCCTGTCATGCATGCAACCCCAGGACAGCACACATGCATGCACACCCCCTTTTCTCGGCATGACCCTCCACCAGGCCCGTCACTAGGTTTGAGAGACAGGGGGGGCTTAGCCCCAGAGGAAGAAAATGTGCGCGCATAGTGCGCACCACATTTTTTTCAGCTCACCTGCTAAGGTTTTGTCTATGAATTCATTATTTTAAGAGCAAAGATATCCCGCACACTGTCCATTCCACCAACAAACTTCAATACATTGTTTCGGTCATCCGACCTTCTTCATGTTGTATTAAAGTTTGTTGGTGGAATGGACAGTATGCAGGATTTCTTTACACTTGAATGACAACCCCACTGGGATAATATCCTACGCACCTGCCCACCTACAGAGGTGTGCAAAAGCGTCTTCTTGAACAATTATTTTAAGAGCACCATACCGATTTTTAAACACTAGTTACAGTGATTTTTTTTTTAATTCACATTTTAATGAACATTCGGTAACACTTTATTTTAGGGATACATCTATTAGCACTAATACATACAATGTTAATGCCTGTATAAGTAACTTGTAAGGCATGTACTAAGCAAACGCTAAGGCCTACTAGGTCCTTACTAAGGTTAAATTGGTAATAAATCCCTTATTGTGCATGAACAAGACATTTGCGAATACATGCCTAACAAATGTTTGATTTTGCTTTGTACATGCCTTATAAGTTACTTATACAGGGACTTTGCATGTATTAGTGCTAATAGATGTATCCCTAAAATAAAGTGTTACCGAACATTCCTTATGTAAGCTAAAGAAAACATTTCAAAATGTTTCAACTGATGAATATTATGTACGGAAGTTGAAATGATTAGATAAAAATGCAGAGAGCATAATTTACACAAGGACTAGGAACTTTAAGGAGTTACTAACTGCGCATCTCCAGGAGAAGCAGTGGTCAGGAAGCGATTCATTCAAACATGTTCCTTACTTGGAAAACTATGCATCCCCGGCAGATATTTGGTCATTTTTACTCTGTTAGTAGCTATTTTAATCAGTTCATGTGTGTTTTCAAACTGTTAAGACAAATATTAAAGCTCAACTATAATTTCAAGACAATGTCAAATTGATTTATTACAAGGGAATTGTGAGTAAAAATTGGTACTTTGGGTCTGAACATTTCATCCGTGTAAGTAGTTACACTTTTCCTGAGGTGTTTTTAGTCACAAAGCACAATCCTCTACCTGTTTCCCCCCTGCGTAACACATTGCTGTGCACCCTGCTTTTATTGCTGTGCAGTAGGATATAAGTGGCATTAAACAATAAATAAGCAACTATGAACTTGTATTCAGATTAACTTCCCTTCTTGATGGTTCGTATTCAGTGCTTTACTGCATTTGTTTTTGGAAAATTGTAAAAAAATAAATAAAAAAATTGCAAAATCGTTAATGGGGGGGCTAATACTAGTGTAGGGGGGGCTAAAGCCCCCCTAAAATAGGCCTAACGACGGCCCTGCCCTCCACCATCCCTCTTCTTCCTGTGCCTGTGTGGAACTTACAATTTGTAATGTGTTTGTGGCTTGCATTTCTTTTTCCACCCATGCTTTACAAAAGGAGGTAAGAGCTTCTTTACACGCAAACTCAAGGGGCCCTTCATCACCACCAAGCAGAAGAAGAAGAGCCGCCAGGGTGATGATGAGCCAGACGGGACCCAGCAGATGAGACGGGAAGACAAGCTCATCACCGTCCATGTGGAGAGGGGCAAGCAGGGCTACGGATTCACAATCGCTGATCACTCCTGCTCGGGTGGCGGGCAGCGCATCAAGGACATCGAGGACCATCTGCATTGCCGGGAGCTGTGTGAGGGTGATGTCATCGTGGAGGTGAACAAGAAGAACGTGCGGAGCCTGATGCACGACCAAGTGGTGGACATGCTCAGAGAGTGCCCCAAAGGAAGCGTGGTGACCATGTTGGTCCAGAGAGGTAGGTGTCAAACAGTTGGTCTCAATCACGTTTGATTTTTCATTTTTGACCCATTACAGTTTTCTTTATTCTGCTAGGGTCTTGCTGTTGTTAGCGTTATCATCAGGAACAGAAAATATCACTATTGGTTTAGAAGGACCTGTATCTTTTTTGGTCCTGCTGTCACAGACTTTTGAAATAGATAGTCTTCTGGCATTTCTTTTGTTTTTAGGATATATCATGTGAATGTGAACATGCAGGCTCAATGTGGATGTGGAATATGGTTGCACAAAGCTCAGCTTAGCGCCACTCAGATAATCATAACCACATTCATCTGGTGAGACATAGGTTAGAAGGGGAAAAACACAGTCAGAATTGCTCCCTTGAAGTCTTCTCATCAAGTGTGATCCCAAATGAATAGAACTAGAATTATGGTGAATGTTAGGCTATCCTGTTGATGAATTTGATGTCATGGCCTCTTATTTCAGATCAGCTGGATCCCGGTAAGCTGTATAAGTGGCAATTCAATTTTGGCCAGGGCTGGATGGACATAGCACATGACTTCTTTATAGAAGCACAGTACTCAAAGCCCTTTACGGAGGGCATGAAACTCCATAAAACTCCAAACGGGTGAGTGCATCTTTAGCTTCACCCTTTGGGAGTTCCCAAATATTTTTGTATTGGCATGAATTCCACTTCTTCTTCTTCTTCTTCTTCTTCTTCTTCTTCTTCTTCTTCTTCTTCTTCTTCTTCTTCTTCTTCTTTGAGCATACAACCTTGGCATTGTACTTGACAATAAGCTGAAATGGGACTCATAGACTGAGCCTCTGTATACATAAGAAAGAATGCACTTTTTAAAGAAACTGCTTGTTTTTACTGTTGACAAACGGATGCTTCTAAAGCTTTATACTGCTTATATTGAAAGTGTTGAACTTGGATTTTTTTTTCGCACACCTCAGCTGGCAGGTGCATCAGAGATGGCCCATGGGTCGCTCAGCAGACAATTTGAAAAAACTTCCACACACTGACCATTTCACTGTTTTTCTTTCATAAAGAAAGTTTTGGTCCTAGACCTTCATCAGGCAAAAACTCAAAAGTGTTTGAAAATTCTGTATTATTTGCTGGTTTGGCAATGCCACTGAGGCACAGAAAAAGCTGAGCAAGAAGACAATCACTGTGGCTAGAAAGCTACTTGGGATCTCTCTGCCAAGTGTGGAGAGGTTTTTTTGGGGACAGACTTGTTTAATGCCTGTCTTTCTGTGTTTGGTGTCATTGATTGTGCTGCAAATACAGATGTCCCATGGGGACAATAAAGTTGTACTACTAGCATGGGGTAAATTATCTATTTCCTTCCCACCCGTTATGTTGCACTCTGCATCAGGGCTGCTGACAGCTTTGGCTGGGCCCGGGGCAGAAACATCTGAAAGGGCCCCAAGCCCAATCAATACAATGTAATGAGGATCCAATTCTTGGGCCCCCTTTCTCCCTAGGCCCGAGACAAGTGACTCCTTTATCTCTCCCCCGCCCTGGCCAGCTTCCCTGCTCTGCATGACCCTACAGCACATTTTGATTTGATCTTAATAAATGATCTTTACTGTACTCTACTACTCTACCTCTCTCTACTACTGTTTCTCCTCTTTCCCCTCAAACTCTTCTTTTTCTTCCTCTTCCTCCTCTTCTTCTTCTTCTTCTTCTTCTTCTTCTTCTTTCTTCTTCCATCTGTATGTGTCCACACTGCAGGCTGCTCCACATAGACTTCCTGAGGCTGCAGGTGCGTCATGACCAGGGTGTTCAGGTGCGGAGGCTGAGCTCCCCCAACACTGTCTGGCTTTGGTATTTCAAGGGCGAGCAGGGATGGAGTCATTACGGAGAGACGGTGCGTGCTTATTTGTGGCCAGTGGTGCAGTCTACATAGAACGCAGATATACGGAGTATACCCACTTTAAAATTTCAGGAATTTCAGTATACCCACTTATAATTGATTGATCCATTACTTAGAATGGCATAAATACACAGTATACCCACTTCAGAAAATGCTCAAATATACAGTATACTCACCATAAATAAGTAGACTACACCACTGTTTGCGGCTCTGGTACTTCAAGGGCGAGCAGTGATGGAGTCAGTACGGAGTGATGGTGTGCGTGTTTTTGTGTGTGTGCGTGCGTGCATGTGTGCGTGCGTGCATACATGTGTGGAGTCAGTGCTGGGTGGGTTTTTAACCACTGACTGACATCACATTTGTGTAGAAATGAATATCTCGGCATATTGTTAAGCAAACTTTCATACATACGATACATATAGGCCTACATACTGTGTGTTTGCGCTGTATATGCATCTCCATAATTTCAATTATTTTTACTTCTGAAAAATATTAATGCCTTTACTTTTTTGTTAAAAGTAATATCATAAAAAAATGTGTGTGTTTTTGATGATCGGTCGGTTTTGATGTCTGGGCTCCTTTGCTTGTCTAAGGACTCCCAGGGGAGATGCACCCAGGTGAACAGCTCTGCACTGGAGGCAGAGTACCAGAAGAGTCCACAGGGCAGCTACCACTTTAACTTCAACTCCTACAGATACGAGATCAGATTCGGAGGTGTGATATTGTATTTCAAAACATGATGATGGTCAGATTGTGAGTTTGTATGTTTGAGTGTGAATAAATATGGGATATGTTAAATATGCATTGCAAATTGAGTTAAATGTCTTTGCATCAGCGTATGTTCCTCTATTAGTCATAGTGGATTAGTCCTGTTTTTTTCTGGAAAAAAAGCTAGTTTGTCCAATGGTTCTCTCCATTTGATGCACTAGTTAACCTTCACAGTAAATGTTATTGTGATAATTCAACACTTTGGATTTCAGGATTGCTCGATCATGAGGTGAAATCGCTTGTCGTTACCCCATGTACACTACACAGTGCGAGACTCGTGCGAGTGACAATCCTGGTAAAATCGGGCAATAAGTCGCACAGTTAAGCCCGGCTTTAGGAGGACATCACAAAACACTTTCGATCCTGAAGTCCCATCCGTCCAGGCGAAATGCCGTGTTTTTAGGGAGTCCCTGAGTTCATTTAAAGGGACACTGTGCACCAAATGGCCAAAAAAGGTACTGCAACTATGCTGATGGGTTGGCCATCGCCAAATTTGGAAATTCAAAATGGCGGACCATGGAGAGGATCCCCCTTTTCATGTATGAAAAGTGCAATTTTTCCAGTCATAATGAATACTTAGAATTTGATGGTGGTGGTAAGTATTCATGAAAAAGGTAACATTTGTGAATGGGCAGCATGAATTCTGGAAATAAAGAACTAAAAATCTCACACAGTGCACCTTTAAGTCCAAATGATGCCAAATCAACTCCCTAAGTGTTAAATGAGCACCGCAGAATTTACTGTGTTGTAAAGGAAGAGCCATCTAATTTTCCCACTCAGACAATTTATTCTGCAAAGTTGAATAGTAGGCCTATGTAAAATGCATCATTTTATATGGGCAGTACTGTAGTATACAGTGTGTTAGCAAATTGTAACCATATTGCATTATATCAGACATGCAGCAGGAAAACTTGAACACACACTGCAGAAGACAAATCAGGCGACGGCCTTCATTCCTTGCTGGGCAGACTGATGGACAGTGAGTTTGGTGTACATACAATTATTTCTCAGTTCATATTTAAGTGATATTTACTTCCTTATACATAGGCTAATGTTATTTCAAAGACATCAGTGTGGTATTTCTCTATTTGCAAACATATGACCATCACACATTTACTCTCAGTTACTTTAACATAATGCAAAAGCATTTGTGATAAAACACCACACCACACAGAAGCACTATAACAGTGTGATGAAACATATGTGTAATAGTTGACACTAACACAAAACAGGCATGAACTTACAGTACTGTTCCTGTTCAGATACTGTATTGGCCTACTATCTTGCAAATATTAGCATGGGATAGTTTATAATAGTCACATGATAGTCATACGCATGCATTATAATGCTATTGGCATACTGTGAGGTCAAATGATTTAATTTCATCAAGTTGGGAAAAGCATGCTTTATATATAAATATTGATATATTTTGTTGTCAAAGTTGTTATTGTATAATCTGACCTTAGGACTGACCAATGTACCATATTTTCAGAGCTGCTCTGTCCGGGGCCACGAGTGCTCTGGGTACGCTTAGAGTCTCCTCTCTTCCTCCCAAGTGGCAGTTCAGTGGCAACGGAAACAGATGGCACGACTTCCAACACGGGGTAAGGTCTCCAACTTGTATTGTAGGTGCAGTTTCATCAATTTTTATTTTATGCAGTTATTTTAGTCTAAGTCCATGACGCGAGACGCCTTGTAAAGTTCAAGCCGTTTACTAAAGTCAATTGTTCACATTACAGAAATAAAAAGGATAAAATCAAACTGAAAGCTTCTTCATGTTGTTGTCACGTCTCCTCTCTGCGTGTCCTCTGTCACTTAAAGAGACACTGTGGAGGAAATGGTCAAAAAAGGTACTGCAACTATGCTGCTCATTGAAACTGGGTTGGCTATCGCCAAATTTGATATTTACATGAACATCTACTAAGTAATAAACAAATATTTTCTAGTATGGTCCAAGTAGAGTCATTTTTGCAGCTAAAAATGGCTATTTTTGGAAATTTAAAATGGCGGACCATGGAGAAGATCCCCCTTATCAAGTATGAAAAGTGCAATTTTTCCAGTCATAATGAACACTTAGAATTTGATGGTGGTGGTAAGTATTCATGAAAAAGGTAACATTAGTGAATGGGCAGCATGAATTCTGGAAATAAACAACTAAAAATCTCACACAGTGTCCCTTTAAGAAAATAAAATGTCTAAATAAGCAGCAGTACATATTTCTAAATATTAAAACTAAACACAATGCAGTACAACATTTAATTATTATTTACTATTTTCTAATATAGCTCTTACATGTATTGTAATGATGCCCCAGATGCAGCTAGGTCAGATATCAATAATATCTGGAGAAGCATTGGTATGGATGCATTTTAAGACTGTCTGTCACCATGTGTCACGGACCAGACAGAAGAGGACCACAAATGTGTCACGATTTGAAAGTTTATTGATCTTTGGGGAAAGGGAGTTGGGAGAGCGAGTCTTGGGAACCTGTGTGTGTGTGTCCCCCAGCAGCAGAGAAGCATCCGATGGTGGTGGAGGGTCCGGGAGTCCTGGGGGGGAACACACACACACAACAGGAGAGATCAATGAACGTGGAAGTACAGGCAAGGGTAGGCAGTAATCCTGGTCGTAAAGTCAGAAAGGCAGGTCGGTTTACCGGGGATCAAGATCAGGCAGGTTTGCAGAGCGGAAGGCAGGTCGGGTTGTCAGAGGCAGGAGATCAAGCAGGTTTGCTATCGGGTCCGGGTTCGATCACAGGAGTCAGATTTGTAGCCAGGAAACAGGAGTCACAGGAGTGAAGTTTACAGACGGTCTGACAAAGGAGAACTGAAAACCAGAGCTTTAAATACAGAGGTTAATGAGTAGAGGGAATGCAGTGCAGCTGGATGGCCAATGAGGTGAGAGAGTGAGAACAGGTGGAGCAATTAGACTGACTCCGGTGGTGGGAAGGCAAGTCGGAGGACGTCGTTTCCGGTTGCTGGCAGCGGTGAATTCAAATCTCTGTCATACGCGGTAACGCTGATCTATTTATATCCCACTAAAGCTGTACAGTGAATGTGAATGATCATGGCGGAAAAGTCAGGCGGGCCTTTTGGTTTTAGTGATGTGGATGACATGTTTTGGGATCAACTTAGTCGGGTGAGGAAGTTATCGGACAGGGATAGCAGTGGAGAATCAATGGCGTCAGTGATAAGCAAAAAATCCAGAGTTGTTAGAGAACGACCTAAGCCCAATGCTAATGTAGGTAGCGTGACTGACTCATGGAAAGTAATTGTTTCCTTTGAAACTAAAGGTGGACCAGACCATCATCCCATGCATATCACTAAGGCCATTCAGAAAGAGATAGGTAATATCCAACGCGCCACATTCCTGGGAAATGGTAGGCTGTTGATATACGCCAAATCAGAAGAGCAACGCAAAATCATACTGAAGAAAACCACACTTAATAACTTGAAGATATCTGTGCATGTTCCTGGTACAAAGCCTAGAGCAAGAGGGGTCATCTCAGGAATCCCTACCTCTGTATCTGTAGAGGAAATTAAAGAGACACTGTCCCAGTATGGTGTAACCGAGGTCAAACGTCTGACAAAAGGAAAAAGAGAAAATAGACAGTTTGTCAATTTTGCTAACTTTTTGATAAAGACTTGCCAGCGCGAGTCCAAATGGGATATATGTCATACACGGTGCGCGAATATGTTCCTCCCCCGCTAAGGTGCTTCCAATGCCAAAGATTTGGTCATGTTGCAAGCCAATGCAGAGGGAAAGTCAGGTGTGCGAAATGTGGTGGGGACCACGACTATGGTAAATGCGAAGCAGAAGTGTTAAAATGCTGCAATTGTGGCGGCCCACATAGTGCTGCGTATGGTGGCTGTGAAAAACAAAAAGAGGCAAAGGAAGTACAGAAATGCAGAGTTTTGCGTAAAATGTCTTATGCGAATGCCCTTAAGACGGTTCAGAATGACAAGGCCACTAGCGCCCCTACACCCGTACCCCGATCTAGCACTGCAGGGAGCCAATATCACAGAATAAGCCAAAGCAATGGGCAGGGTCTACTGAATGGAAGTCAGCACCTGAATAGGCCGATACCAGAACCTAGGAAATGTGCATGCAACAATTATATAACGAAGGATACACTATTGGTGAACAAAAATGAATTTATTGCATTCTTGTGTACAGTAATGAATACAACCTTGAAAATCAAAAGGAAACGTGATAGGATTAGTTCAATTGTGGAAATTGCCAATGGTTTCCTGGGGTCTAGTACTACAATGGATGAGATACATCTAATGATAAATCGCAAATATGGACAGAGCCAAGATAGTACTTGAATGGATTATGGTGTTTTTCATTTTACAATGGAATGCACGAAGCTTAATAGCTAATGGTCAGGAACTCAAAAGATATATTCATGAACTAACTGATAAACCTGAGGTTATATGTATTCAGGAGACATGGTTGAAACCACACCTGCAATTTATTATTAAGGGCTATAGTGCGATCAGGTATGACAGAAGTAATGAAAGAGGTGGTGGATGCGTAACCTTTATCAAAGAAGGCATTCCATATAAGTGTATTAAAGTAAGCGGTGAACATGAATGTATTGTCACAGAAATATTTAATGGGTCTAAGGAAACTTATACCATCATCAATTATTATAACCCATGCAAAGCCTTAACAAGTGATCTCCTAAATGGTATTATTAAGAGGAGCCACACAGAGATATGGTGTGGCGATTTTAATGCCCACAATAGTTTGTGGGGTAGTAAGCATACAGACATGAATGGCATGGTGGTTGAAGACGTAATTATGGACAGAATGCTAGTGTGTGTAAATGATGGCTCTGGCACTAGACTCAATATCCTTAAGAATGAAGCTTCATGCATTGACTTAACCTTAGTTGACAGAAGATTAGCTTGCAGATGCCAATGGTGCACTGACCAAACAACTACTATTGGCAGCGATCATTTTCCCTATATGGTGTAAAATGGATGTGGAAATCAGGACTGACCGAAGTATGTCCACCATAAGTGGCTGTTTTGGAAAGCTAACTGGGAAGAATTCCAGAGCATGTCTACAGAATTGTCCGAAGTTCCATCAGATGTTGAGCAGAATGTGGAAAACATGAATGATGGCATAAGCTCAATTCCTTATATTTTTATAGCAAGACAGTCTATACCAATGAGTTGAAGGGCAAAGAAATATTGAAGAATGTCCCCTGGTGGAATGATAAAATGTACTAAAGCATAAAGGATCGGAAACAAGGCTTTAAGATACTACGTAAAACTTTAACATCTGACAACTTACTGGACTATCAAAACAAGAAGGCACTAGCTAGTCGTATTATTAAAGAGGCGAAAAGAGAATCCTGGAGAGAATTCTGTTCATATAGGCAGAGAAACTTCACTTAATCAAATATGGATGATCGAAAAAAGATGACTGGTAGATATATACCCCTCATATTCCTGTTCTTAACTGACAGGGATGGGTACTTATACCACAGATGTAGATAAAGCCAATATACTGGACTATCAAACAGATGAAGGTCACTAGATGTCTTCAAAAAAAGAGGCGAAAGAGGAAAGTTAAGCTGTCCTCTATAGCAGAAGAAACTTCAAATCAGTATAGATGATGATAAAAAGATGACTGGCTAGATATATACCCCCTAAGGAATACAGTTTATGATGATGGTTTGTATGATGCTTAGGAAACTTATGATCATAAAGGTCACCTTGGAAGACTCTTCAAAGAATACAGGGCTACTCTGCGCCTGGAAGAATCAACAGACCTCCTCATACCTGTGACAAGTCTAGTATAGGTAAATTTGATGCCTGACTTCTAGCAAAGTATGAAGGATGGCGCAACTACTGCGCCTGGTAGTGATGGCCTTTGCTATGCCATGTTTAGACAACCCCTGATGGAGGTTTTGGAAAATTATCCTGAAACTTTTTAGCAAAGTATGGACAATGGCGCAATACCACATGGAAGAGACACAATCCTGGCCCATTGTCATAAACCTGGTAAGGACAAATGTGATCCAGGTAATTATAGACAATTGCCTCACTTCTCACCTGGGCTACACTTATGGAAAAAATGGTGTGGCTAAACTAATTTAAAATTTCAATATAGTATAACCAATTTAACTAAACAATGAAATTGAGAAAAGCATGCTATGAAGGAAGCAATGGTAGCAATGTTCCTAGACATCGAAAAAGCCTATGAACACACTAAAAAAAGCCTAGAAGGACTTAATTTTAAACTTAAATCAAATGGGCATAAAATGGGCATTGAAGGAAGATGTATACTTCTTAAATTTCCTATCACAGCGTACACTGGGTTAGGGTTTGGGTGGTGAGGTCCTTTCCAATGAATTCTCTGTGGAAGGGGAATTCACAAGGTAGTGTGATAAGCCCAATTTTGTTTAATCTCATGATTAATGACATATTTGAGAAACTGAGCAATATGAACAATGGTTTACTGTATGCTGATGATGCTGTCATTATGGAGGAGGGGGAATAATATCCCGCACATCACTAAAAAACAATACAGAAGGAACTGTATATTTTAGACAGTGGGGAATGGAGTGGGGTTTTAAAGTTTTCTGTGCAAAATCACAAGTGACTTATTTCACAAGGAGAATGTGTCAGAAGCCCATGAAGTTTTTACTTTATGACCAGCCTCTCAAAAGAGGAGGACTTCAAGTACCTCAGTACCTTTTGGTTGGACAATAAACTCCACCTGAAACGACACATTGAATATGTAGAAACAAAATGCAAAAAGGTCTTGAACTTAATGCGTATGGTCTCTGGTCTCTGCTGGGGCGCAGATAGACAATCTTTACTCAATATTTTTAGAGCCTTGATTAGGTCAAATACTGATTATGGTTGTATAGTTTATGGAGCTGCCTGTAAAACGTCCCTCATGAAGCTTGAAAGAGTACACTCAAGGGCCCTGAGAATAGCCTTGGGTGCCATTAAGACAACTCCCATTAGCGCCCTGCAAGTGGAGGCAGAGGAAACTCCTATTCAGATGCGCTTTAAGAAATTGGCACTGACCTACTGGGTCAGGCTACAGTGTAGCACCGACAGCCCAGCCATGTCAGTGCTCCAAGATTGTTGGGAATATTATAAAGAAGGAAAGGGATTTGGGTGGAACATTGAAGGGGATGCAAGCATGTTTGGTTTAAAAAGCCTTGAATTTAACTCTGCATTGGTAATGAGTAATGTACCCCCATGGATCCTTCCTGCCCCAGATGTTAACACAGAGCTACTGAAAGTGAAGGAGGACCACCCTAATGATGATGGATTTGCAATACATTGTAAAACATATCTGAAGTCTGCTTTTTATGGGTTCCTACATATATTTACAGATGGCTCAAAAAACCCTCAAACTGGCCAGTGTAGTATTGGAATCTATATACCTGAATTCCAAAGGACGTATGGGTACCGACTGAATAACTTCTTATCCATATATTCAGTAGAACTAACTGC
The DNA here is from genome assembly GCF_034702125.1 of Engraulis encrasicolus. Classification (NCBI taxonomy): domain Eukaryota; kingdom Metazoa; phylum Chordata; class Actinopteri; order Clupeiformes; family Engraulidae; genus Engraulis; species Engraulis encrasicolus. The sequence continues at coordinate 29,069,743 of NC_085874.1, forward strand.
TATAATCACTGCCCTGAGATGGATAGAAGAAGTCAAGCCTTTTAAATCAGTCATCTGCACAGATTCACTCTCAGTCTTGGAAAGCTTTATCTCTGGACATGCAGTAAGAGATGACTTAATTATTGAAACAAGACAGCTCTTGGCTCAACTTAGTAATCTAGGGCTCATTGTCCAATTTTGCTGGGTCCCAGCTCATAAGGGCCTCAAGGGTAATGACACCGCCGATAAAGCTGCCAAAGATGCATTAGGCCACCAAGGTATCTCAATCCATGTTCCACTAGGGAAAGGAGAAGCTAAATCTTATATCAAGACAGAAATCATGAATATGTGGCAGGATGAATGGGAGTCAGACATAAAGGGCAGGAAGTACTTTAATGTGCAACCGCAGGTTGGGGGGAAAAGAATCACATCAGTTGGGCTGGGAAGAAGGGAGGAAGTTGTGTTCACAAGATTGAGGCTGGGGCATGCTGGCATCAACGCCACATTACATGTCTTGGGTAAAAGTGATGGACTTTGCACTGAATGTCATGTTAAAGAAGATGTAGAGCACATTCTTTTTCACTGTAGTAAATTTTCTGAACACAGGTCACACTGGAGAGAGCAGGAAGGAGAGGATGATATCCAAACCATCTTGAAGGAAGAGGGAATGCAAGGCAATAGACTCAAAGGCCTTATGAGGTACCTAGGTTATACAGGTCTGATGGACAGGATATAGATACACATTTCTTTCTTTCTTTCTTTATTTCTCTCTGTCTTTCTTTATTTTTTATTTTTTTTTATTTTTTTTGTTATTTTTTTTTTCCCCTTTAATTTATTATGCCCTGCCATGATTTCATGATCATATCACACACTCCTGTACAGTAGGTGGCGATATACAAGCTACATTGTGAACCGCCATTACCTAGAAGAAGAAGAAGAAGAAGGTGGAGCAATTAGGCAGAGCAGAGTGGAGAGTGAGGGATAATTGAAAGTGATTAGCTTGTAGACAGAGGCCAGGAGAGATATCATGACACCATGACTAATAGTTGGCCTATGTTTATGCATCAGTATCTTTTTTCTTCATAATGTTTTTTTCTTTCTATTTTTTTGTGATAAAGTTTATAAAGAATAAAGAAAAGAATAAATAGAGATAAATGGTTGCATCCAAAATGTTGGTCTCAGACTTCTCCCATTTTATGACAGAATGCCTACTATGCCTAGATGGTGGCTGTTCTTAGAACAAAGAGTTGAAGTTGGGGCAATTTCACATTTTCTGTTACCAGAATGGCAAAGACCAGGTCCTTATGTATTACAGTAAGAATCTGTGTAATATCGTAGTAGTGTATGGCAGTAAAGTCCTTTCCTTGACTATTATAGTGTGCAAATTACCACACAAAATATGACAAAATCTACACCATGGCAGTGTTCCTATTTGTGTTCTGTTCTCTAGGTGGGAACCAATTTCTTAGTGTTCCACCAACAGTGGTCTGATTGAGGCGGAGTACCAGAAGAATCCAACAGGAGGCATGACCTTCACTGTCAGTGGACAGTCCTACGTGCTGGACTTTGCCAGTACGTACAGTATGTCCTATGGCATTCTGTGATATTGCATTCATATTGTCAGCATTCATTCATCCGTTTGCTAATTTTTGTGTACAGATTCACAGTAGGCCTACTGTGTGTTTAATATTTCACTTGAGCCATTCCCTTCATTGGGAGAAAAAAAGTAGTAGGACTACTTCAATTATGATTTATGGTTATGATATGAATATGATTTGATTTATAATTATCAATCACTGATTGTGTTAGTGTGTTTCTTACTTGTTGTTTTATCTCACAGCTATGACACAAACCAATGACTTCACCATGACGACTCGCAAAGTCAGACGTGTGTAGGCATCTCCACGTGGCATCTGTCATTCAGCGCAGGAGACAATCTCATGTGGTCTCCCATTTTCAATTCTTTTTATTTTTGGAGGCGGGGTCAACTTAAAAGGAGGAACGGGAAAAAGTCAAAAAGAGGAACGGGACAGGAAGCGAGTGGGGAGAGAGAGACGGTGAAGGATCGGCACATGACCCGAAGACTTGTTAGGGCACGGCAGGGCCCATGTAGTCTTCCCATTAAAGTGGAAATGAAGCACTGACAACTATTATCATTTTTTTGCGGCTTATTTATTTTCATAAACGAATGGATGTTCGTTGAACTGCACTTTTAAGTAGTGTTGCTGAAAAATGACATGTTATTACCGAGTTTCGCCACAAGGGCGCAGCCATGTTCGCCGCCTACGTAACGCGAATGGTAGCTGAGATATATTGTAGGTAGAACTTGGTGGCTAATGTAGCCTTCCATTCACTTAACGTTAGCGTGTGCTAACTACAGCGCTAACTGACTCTAATCGTGGCAGTAAAATTGAAGAAGGACGAGGGGTTCATTTTACATTGTTCCTGGGTTTTCTATGTTATATACCTACTATCAGATGAAAGAGAAATGCCAAGTGTCATTATCACTTTGTGTCAAAAAGCCTTTGCTACGAGCATGGTGGGATAGCTGCAGCCATCCACCCATTGCATCCACCATAGGACAGGAGTCAGGACTGGTGCTGCTCAATCTCATAGGTTTGTAGTGACAGACCGTCACCAATAACGTCTTTTTCCTGCATTGTCGGACGCTAATCTGAAAGCCCATGTCTTTAAGTTGGCTATGTGGTTGAATTCAGTAATAGAAAATAACTTGCAAAATTGGCGGAAGTTTGGAAAGCTTTGTGAAGGGAAGGGACGCAGCCTGTGTGTGTGGCTATCCCATCCCCTCTCTCGTCTCGCTCTCGGAGTTGGAGGAGCTTTGGGGATTTGAAGTTGATGCCACTGGGAATGACACGTTAAACTATCATGGCCTACATTAAGTTATGGCATGCTTAAAGTAGCTGCATCTATTGTAGTAAACTATTATGTTATTGAAGTCGCGGATGCATCCTCAAACTGGCTGGAATAGCGTTGTTGCCTTGGATTATTGTTGACTGGATAACACCGATAAACGTGGGCACGGAGATGTCAAAGTAGCCTAATTCAGGTGCTTGGAAAATGTTGGCGAAATCATCGGAAGATGAAGGTAGGGAACTGCAACATTGCACGAGATCGCACGATTATGAATAGTGATCATGTTGGCTCATACCAAAATGTGTTAGCGACTTGTCACCTTAGCAAAAAAAAGCTGCTTGTTTACCTGTGGTTCATGTGATGGGATGTCTTGTCTGCCTTCATGCCTCATATTTGTTCTGTCCCACCCAAACACGTATTCTTGCTTCATTTGGGTTAAGCAAATAAGCTCATAATCAGCCACGCAAGTCCCAAATGTTTAATTCACTACTATCATAACAGCATTAGAATAGGAGACTACCATTCGCGTGACGTCACCCGCTGTTGGCTGGAAACGTTAACAGAAACGTTACGTGTTTGTGCTTTATTTTTTTTATTAACGGCTTAAATTTCAGACTTCAAAAAAATATATATTTGCTGGCTTATCTTACTGGTGTTATAGACCCCTATATTAGGTCACTGCTTCATTTCCACTTTAACATGACGGCTAACCAACTGCCAGAAGACCGTTGAGTTTAGAGATGCACCGGATCCAAGATCCAATTCCGGATCCGGCAGGATAATAGGGTTTTTCACAGGATCCGGATCCGGTTCCAGGATCCAGGATCCGGTAGCTGAGGCTTTTCAGTCAGTCTTTCACAACCCCAATCGCTGCATGGAGTGAAAGCCCTTTGGAAACGGCCGTTGCAGGCAGTGTGGCAGTAAGCCAATGAGTCTAAAAAATAGTTTGAGCCAACGTAATAAAAAGGGCCCACGTATGTGAGTAGGCTATGTGTTTCAACCCTTTCGTAGGATCCGGTATCCGGCAGGATCCTAAAAATCAGGATCCGGTGCATCTCTAGTTGAGTTGCTCATGGATAATTGACATTATGTAACGAAACTCCATTGATTAGATACTGCCTGGCATCGTAACATACTACTGCATGCATTGCTTCTCATGTGCTAACAGATAACTGACTGCCCAAAGATCACATGTAAGACCACTCGCTGATCATACTGGGGCCCATATTGTCATCTCTGGTTTCACTTATCGTTTATATCTGCCCCTTATGTTAATTTATGTAATGTATACCAGCTTCTCACTAAGTTGTTTGATTTCTACAGTATGCCACGATGGCCACAGGGTGGCATTATAGAGCCTTGTTCCACCATTGTCTGCCATGATGTTCTCAAAGGTTTTCTTGGCTTTAGAGGTGCACTGTGTGTAGTTTATTCCACCTTTTCATGTATGAACAGTGCAGTTTTAGAGTAGCATTTTTTTACAATAAACATTGAATTTAAAAAATATATATTTTATAGTCTCATTAAAACTGGCATTAAAATAGGCTATTGGCCTACCTGAGCTGAGAGATGTATTCTGTGACTGTTTAGTGGATTTAGTGGATTATCTGCATTAATCTTGGGGCCCACAATTTTCCATGGACATTACGCTTTGACACATTTTTTTTTGTTACGCTGTTGGAAACTGGTTAATGAATACCAATCATCAAAACTATACTAGCTATGCATTTGATATGGTGATTGTGTGCCATGCCAGAGTACTGAGCATTAAAACATGGTCTCTATTGCCATCTGTTCGTAGTTAGGAAGCTGTGCCGTGCATGCTCTGTGTAATGCAATACGCTTAGGCCTACTTTACTGAAAGAAGAACAGCGCTTGCTGATTGAACACCCTTCCTAGTTCTTATCATAACAATAATAATAACAATAACAATAATAATAATAATAATATACTCATCCTCCTCATCATCGTCATCATCAAAATGATAATGTTACTATTTTAATATGTTAATAGCAATACTATTATAGACTGCTATAATAATGTATGAAAGGATAAGATAAAAGCTTTATTGTCTGTTACACATGTAACCAACCAACTTGACAGACAATATCTGACCATCTGTATGGACAGACCACAAGTGGTGGAAGCGTAGAAAGCGGTGGAAGTAATTGACCACAGACAAGTTAGACATTGTAGCATGCACTTGTTGCGTTAATCTGATTTAAAACCAAAGAGCAAGAGCAAAATATGATTGTATCCTTACATACATTACACACAGGCATACAGTATGTAAACTTCTGATGTGATATGTCTATTGATTCTTAAACTGTGGGCCAGGGCCCACTGGTGGGTCCTGAAGGTATTCCAAGTGGGCCTTGAAATCTAGGCCGTGTGTGTGTGTGTGTGTGGGTGTGTGTGTGTGTGTGTGTGTGTGCGTGCGTGCGTGCGTGCGTGCGTGCGTGCGTGCGTGCGTCTGCTGACTATTTATTTGAGTTGCATTGTTTTTGGGTCAGAGGTGGGCCCCGAACACAAATTTCAAGAGGCCCCCAAGTAGGAAACGGTTGAGATCCCCTCTGCCGTACAGAGGCAAAGTCCCATAGGCTAACTACATATTTTGTCAACATTGAGTTTAGACTGGACAGTGTCATCATAACGCCTCCTTGATCAAACAAAGCCTCATGGTCCAAATGTGTCCCGTTTTAGAGATATTGCCATTGCAGTAGCTACAATATCCAACCTAACACCAATACGTTGAAGACCTTTTTGTCACTTTCAGTGTTAGTATAGTTACTGCACTTTGCTTTTGTATGCCAGCCCTTGGCTGTTTCCCAATGTCCAGTGTTCTAGCCTAGCTAGGACGTGAAACACCCAGTGATTGGATACTTTGTGGAGTTCTCCTAAGAGTACCCAATCACTGGGCGTTTCACGTCCCAGCAAGGCTAGAGCACTGAACATTGGGAAACAGCAAAGGTCTATGGTGGTGATTGCACCCAGTCCCAGTCCAAGGATCATTCCCCCGCGGGAGCAGGAGGAGGAGGGTTGGGGGTTGGGCAGGTGAGTCACAGCTCTTTACCTGGCTATCGGGAAACAGCAACCACACAGGCGGTGTTTCTAGAACTGTAAGAGAGTGAGTGTGTGTGTCTGTGTCTGTCATGTTTGTAGGATTGTGAGAGTTGACTGTGTCTATGTCCGTGTGACTGCATGTACAAGCACTCAGCGCAGCACCACAC
>NC_085874.1:29080825-29085825 GCF_034702125.1 Engraulis encrasicolus
GATCTGCTTGATCTAGCCGACTGTATCTTCAGAATGACCTTTATACACTGACCAAAGGACATGATCAATCCTGTTGGTGCTGACCGCAATAATCCTGGACATTATCATTTCCTTTGGCACTGTGACTTCTGAATGGACACAGCTGTTTCAGTGATGCTCTCCAAGCTTATTGGTTGGTCACTTCCATGCTTTTTGGTCAGTCTGGCTGCCTCTTAGATAGCAGGACCAATGGGAGCAGATGAGAGTCTTCTCAACATGACACACACATGGAGTGCGTTCCAATATACCACCTTGCTTCCTCCACTTGTGCTTGTGGCCTCGTACCAGGAAGTAATACGTCATGATGACATCACTGACAACAGCATTATATTTCAATAACTCGCAAAAGCTCAATTGTAAAGTCCTTTTCTCATTTTCAAACAGGATGGTATATGAAGAATAGTCCCCCAAAAATTGTTTTTGCTAGGCTGACAGCAGGGAAACTTAATTGTTTTCTCCACGGAGGAGGGGCCAGGAGGCGGGGCGAGGCCACAAGCCCAAGTGGAGGACGCGAGGTCGCATATTGGAATGCACCCATGGCACCATTATTACAGCAACTAAACTTAAGTCCAAATCAGTTTCCACCAGGGCAGGATTGTTGTGAGGGCCATGAGGGCCATGAGGGCCATGACGCTCGTGCCCTCCCACTTTGGCCTTGTGCCCTTGAAAAAAATATCTGCCATAAAGCCACAGTGGCCTTGATGCCCTCTCTGACCAAGTTTTGCGCTTTAGCCTTAAGCCAGACACCTAATTGATTAAAAGGCATTAAAATGCATGAAATTGCTTCTAGAAAACTACAAATTTCCTTGGGGGAGGACCCCCAGACCACCCGTACAGTACTTTGTTTTCATGTATGGCCTTGGTGCCCCGGTTGTTCGCCTAAGTGCCCTTAAAAAAATTACAACTCAAAAGGTCAAGTGGCCTTGCCCCTAAAATGACGAAATTCCAGGCCTGGTTTCCACATAGCAGAAGAATGTAATCACAGCAGGTAGGCCTGAAGCATTATGTGACATCTAACCTGCTCTCCCCACCCCAGCCCTGTGTTATGTTCAAACCCATCACATCATGCAGTTACAAACGTGTGTTATTATGCTGTTTTTGTTCATGTACATATGCCCTGTGGTGTCACATACGTCATATGAATTTTAAGGTGACTTGGGTTAAAAGCATCTTGGGAACTCTATTATTGGGAGTGAAATAAAGCCACCACACCTAAAATGTGGTTTCTGAGTGACTTCTACGTTTATAAAATACCTTGACTCCTCCCCATGATTCTGTGAATTTTATTGTGGGCCTGCATTCAACCTTTTAGCAGTCTCTTGAATGAACGGGAGGACATATACACTACTGAGACAGAGCATTTACTAAAGTGAGGCTTGGGTTATCAGATTATATGGACATATCAATAACTCAAGTCAACAAAACTTGCTAATTCTGCTAATCCTGAAAGAAGTGATACAAAAAGAAAGGAAGGACTCCTACTTATATTTCAACGTTCATCAGATGTTTCACAGGAAAATCTAAAGCAACGGGGAGTGCTGTCCTTCCTCTCTTTTGTATTATTGATGTACTATGAATGGACATAACAGTCCAGTTTTTCAGTCTTGTGTACAAAGGCAGTATAACCGGTGGAATGAGGGCAATGAGAGGCAGGGATAAGTTGAATGGACACATAAGCAGGGTAGATCAACAGCAAAGAGCAAGGACACACACACCTAGAAATGTGTCAAACACATACACACACGCATGACGCACACACTAAAGAACTCATGCACACACACACACAAACACACGCACACGCACACGCACACAAACACACACACACACACACACGCACACGCACACGCACATTGTAAGTGTATTCCATGTGTGTGAGTCGTGCCTTTATCTAAACAGCCGCATTTGTAGAGTATACTAGTTCTACTAGTTAGATTAGCAGGTCTGTTTTCTTTTATTGCTGCCAATTTAACCACACAATGCTTTTGCGTGCCTCAATTCACCCAGGTGCTTTGGATGTAAGCAATCAAGGTCATGGTTCAAATGTAACTGAGGTCAACTGTGCTAGTTTGCCTCTCGGGGCTCAAACCCGCGACCTAGTCAATGCTCCAGTTGGGGCACGGGAGGCACAATACAGCTAAGTCTAGACCAGTGGTTCTCAACCTTTTTTGAACAAACGCCCCCTTGACCTCGTCATACAGTAAGCCTCCCAATGCCCCCTCGTCCTCATCATAGGCCTGCCAATGCCACCCTCAGTATTGAATAATGAAATAGACTAATGCCACCCAATGGTAACTAAGCCTCGCCCACACTCAGTTCAACGACCCCCCTAGGGCTCCCCAACGCCCCCTGGGGATCTGTAGCGTGCCCGTTGAGAAACACTAGTCTAGACCAGTGTTTCTCAAAGTGTGGTCCGGGGACCACTGGTGGTCCGCGACAGAGCTCAGGTCGTCCGCGAGTGGATTTCTACTTTTCCAAGACAAGCTAGAAGTAGGCTATATTTGTAACACAATTACAAAGTTAAACACATGGAAAGTCTTATTTTCACCACAATAATACAGGCTTGTAAACTAAATAAAAAGTAAGTGATCTGCATTGAAATTAGCCGTGTCAAATTAACACCCCTCAAATGTCAATTGAGTTGACAGGTGGTCCCTGAACACTTTTTGGGGGACAAAGTGGTCCTCGGTCTGAAAAAGTTTGAGAAAGACAAGTCTAGACCAGCTGCTCAGCGCTACCGAAACTGTATGAGACCTCAGGAGGGAGGTTCAGTAACGTTCTACCTCCAAACTCTACTAGTTTTGCATCTGTTGCAGAAAAAGTGGTAGACAAATATTCAGCACACCATCCATTACACAAGCAATTTGTCGCTCATGTTTTGAATGGATGTGAGGACGGTGTGCAGGATATGTGTATACTACTACTGCCAAATTACACCACTCTGGCCATCCCTGTTGATTATATAGGCATGGTTTTTAAGAGCACTTCACAGCAGGTCATGAAATGGTTTAAAAGTTGTAAAGAAAACACACACAGGCGCGCACACACACACACACAGGCGCGGTTCTTGCATTGAGGCGTTGCTAGGCAACCGCCTTAGGCCCCCAGCTTAGTCTCCAGCTGTAGGGGCCCCCCTCTGTCCCCTTTGCAAATGTCACATGGGCCTATAGCTGGTAATTGGGCCCCTTTGGACAGTAATTCACAGATTAATGGTGATTTTCTTAAATAATGAATTTTGTATGTTTAAATTGGAAACAAGAACAACACAATACATTACAAAAAAATACAGATTCTGTGCACACCCTCTCTTTCGCGTTAAAATGGACTATTCCATCCTTGCTGCCATGTGCGCCAGGCGAGTTCCTAAACATTCACACAACCAGTCTTCAGATAAGGAGGATAACAGTCAAGCCACACTCAACAAACTCTTCATGGTCAGTAACATCAAGCGGAGCACAAAAAATAGGAAGGCACAAGACGTTTGCAGACAGCGTTTGCTATGTTCAGTGTTGTTAGACTAAACGCAGCGTCACCACTTAAAAGAAACAATTAACACCCATAGAAGAAAACAACAGCCCTAACACCGGCAACCCCCTGATTTTTTTGACAATGCTATGAGAAGTTGAGCAAGAAAGGAAAGCAGGCAAGAAAGCAACTCCCGCATTGAGCGTGGAGTAGGTTACTGGATACTTCGAATAGACTTCTCAGGCGCGCGAGTGCAGGGAGAGTGAAGGCTGTGTTTCTGTTTATCTTGTGCACGCACGTCTTCAAAGGGTTTGTTCGGGCGACAGCTTGACAGAGAGCGCGTCTTTTGGTTTATGTAGTAAATGTCTCCTTGATTAGTTTTTGGAACTTAGGGTGTCTATAACGTCCGCGAAGACAATATCCACGTGAAAAGGCAAGCGCCTATAAACCGCTGTTCTGTCAGAAAAGAGTGTGCACCTGTAGCCTACTCTGTCAACTTCCCACAGCGACATTTAAAAGTCTACCATGATATCCAACATAGCCTACAACATAGGCTATGAGAAGTGCAGGCAAGATGGCAACTCGCGCATTGAGCGCGGAATTTGCTACTTCGATTACATGCCACGGGCACGCGAGCGAGGGGAGCGTGAACTGTGTTTCTGTTTAACCTGACTGCACGCGTGTCTCTTCTCAATGGGTCTGTTCAGGCAGGCTTGGGTCAGGGCGACCGTTTGACAGAGAGCGCGCTTTTCGGTTTATTCAGTAAATATCTCCTTGATTCGTTTTGGAAAGTTGTAATGTCTAACATCCACGAGGACAATATCCACCTGAAAACGCCAAATGCCTGCAAACCGCTGTTCTGTCAGAAAAGAGTGTGCACCTGTCGCCTACTTCCCACAGCGACATTTAAAAATCTCCCATGAAATCCAACATCCAACATATGAGAAGTGCAGGCAAGATGGCAACTCGCGCATTGAGCTCCACGGAATTGGCTACTTCGATTAGATTTCACAGGCACGCGAGGGGGGAGCATGAAGGCTTTGTTTCTGTTTAACCTGACTGCACGCGTGTCTCTTCTCAATGGGTCTGTCACATTGAGAGTAAATAGAATCTATTATCTATTTACTCTCAATGGTCTGTCAGTGTTCATGTAGGCTTTGGGTCAAGGCGACCGCTTGACAGAGAGCGCACTTTTCGGTTTATTTAGTAAATATCTCCTTGATTAGTTTTTGAAAGTTGGGATGTCTGTAACATCCACGAAGACAATATCCACCTGAAAACGCCAAATACCTGCAAACCGCTGTTCTGTCAGAAAATCTGTCCATCTGTCGCTTATCCTACTACTGTCTACTCCCCACAGCAGCATTTCAAAATCCTCCATGAAATCCCAAACCAACGTCACTTCAAATAGGTGACAGCAAGCATGGACATATGAAATAACACTTCAGTGAGGGGGGGAAATCACTCTGCTCTCATATCAAAGTGAAAGTGGGATTACA
>NC_085874.1:29088325-29098325 GCF_034702125.1 Engraulis encrasicolus
ATGTAGCCTATATATATATGCTTTAACCCATTGTGTCCTGGAGACACACATACGCTGCATTCAGGTTCTTGAGATTTGAGCTGTTTTATTAAAAATGTGGGCAAGTTAGAGCTGAATGAACACATTCTAAGGCAAAACAAGGGTCCATAGCTTTTAAAGCTTTTAAATGCAACTCATTTCATGTTTGTATTTGCTTCGGAGACTGATATATTTAGGATTTAATCAGTAGACGGCACCCTTTTCCAAAAAGGACTTAGGAAAAAATGAGTTAAGTGGCAAAAGTTTTCACACAAAATTATAAACAGGTGCAACAAAAAAAAGTCCCAGAGGCTCCAGAGTGCTCCAGTGGCTTAAATTGAGATGTGTCAGTCCTGTGTACTGGTGCGCACTGGACCACATGAGGAACTGGTACTAGTACAATATGTACTGACAATGTCTCCTGACGGGCAGGAGTGGCATGGCATATGACAGGATTACAGAGATGTATACAGTAGAAGCAGAATTACTCTTACGGTGGGGACACATAGGAGGCGAAGCGAGCGAAGCGAAGAGAGGCGAATCAAATGGAATGGAACAGTTATGTTGTTGATTTGATTGGGCCGCGGCAGGCGAATTCGCTCCTCATTTGCATAACATTAAACTTTCTTTAATAATTTCGCTTCGCTTCGCTCCTGTTCGCTTGCTTTCGCTTGCCTTCGCCTCTCTCATAGGAATGAATGGCAAAGTTCGCATATTCGCGTGTATGTGTCCCTACCGTTACACATGTAATTACAATACTAGTGGTAGGATATTACACGGTTTCAACTTTGTAATATCATACTACTAGTGTTGTTATTACATCTGTAAGAGTACAAATCAGGGGCGTCAGCTGATCTAATGCTATACAGGGGCATAGCAGGGCACCGAGAGATAATGCCAGTGCGCCTTTTTTTGCAGTTCATTATTTTGAAAAGCTCGTAAATTAATTATATTATTGCAAGTAGTGCATGTGTGATATTTTGTGTGTGTTCTATAGATTACTCCGTATAATTAACTTGAGCTAAATTCCAAGGTAGCAAAGCAAGGTGGTTGTTTTTCGTGTGAAACTCATACCAGGGCACAGCAAATCAATACCCAGGCACATGCTCCCAATACCTGGCGACGCCCCTGGTACAAATGTTCAAAGATCCATGCACAGCTTCTAGGTCAGACGTGGGCAAACTCAGGCCCGGGGGCCACATGCGGCTTGCTCGGCCATTTCATGCGGCCCGCTCGGCCATTTCATGCGGCCCTCAGAGCCTTTCCCAGAAAAAAAATGCAGACTCGCATGGTCACTCATTCTTCAATGCGCTACCTAAAACAAGGGTCTTGGAAACCTAAGATTACTAAAGTCTACATCTAGATACATTTAGCAGGAATGGCATAACTGACAATGGTGCAATTATGCTGCCGTACACCAATTCTTATTATTGACACGGGCAAGTTGCCTACGACATCCGGCCCTTTGGTCAACTTTCTAAACCCAATGTGGCCCTTGAGCCAAAATAATTGCCCTCCCCTGGGGTGCTGGTAAACACAGGAGTATGCAATACTTCAAAAGGAAAATGTTTACCGCACACTTGTTTGATTTTATGCTCTTTTATTCAGAGCGAACTGTCAGAGTACTTCTATAGGCTACTTCTACTTTATACAGCTCTGCAGGATTCTGGGGCAGGAGTGGCATGGTCATGTTCTAGATTGCGGCTCTCTTGCTTTATAGACTTAAGACTCGCTGACATCCTGGTCATATGCTCCAACCTGCCCTCTTAAGGGGAGTTCACCATGTGCTTGTGTAAACACTCCCCAGGCTTCAGAATCAGCCCAGGGTAATACATGCATGAGTATGAGTCATATTATTATTTTATGGCAGCTATAGTGTCTCACGCTACTGAAACTGTATTGGCTCTCATAGCCAAGCGCCTAAGCAAACATCATAACTCCAAGGTGCACAGGTAATGCAGGTTTTTATCTTTTCTCATGCAAAGACCAGGAAGTGATCAAGCCTTGTCCCGGGCTTTGAACACTGATAAGGAGTTTGACCTCCATATTGAGTTAGACCAGTGGTTTTCAAGGTGGGGGCGGGGGGGCTTCGAGGGGGTGCTAGGGGGGCCGTGGTAGGTTGGCAGGAAATTATAGCAAAACAACATACATATTTCAATAAATTGAATAACTAATGTATACCAACAATTATACCATTAGTAATATTGTCATTAGTTAAGAACTACATTATTGCGTCTGAACATTACTATGTTAAGTTACTATTTTATATATCCCAGTGAGGCACAGGCTAACAGACCTAGACTTGGGTTTGAAAAGGGGATGTTCAGAAAGATAGTGTGGCATGACCCATGTAGGAGGGCCTTGGCTGGAATCTACTGGTATATGGGGAGCCTTGCCATGGTAGAGTTTGTGAACCCCTGAGTTTGACAGTCAAGTCACAAGTCAATCAGGTCAATGTTTCAGCACAGCTGTGCACAGTTGGGGGGGGGCGCTGTGGTGCTAAGCCCCCCACATATGGGCTTACATGCCCATGGAGACAAAGGAACGTTTCCGGCCTGGGTCTTTTCCCAGTCTTGCCCCGTCTAGCATATAAGCCCCTCATGTACATGGGCCCATCTCTCTCTCTCTCTCTCTCTCTCTCTCTCTCTCTCTCTCTCTCTCTCTCTCTCTCTCTCTCTCTCTCTCTCTCTCTCTCTCTCGCTCTCTCTCTCTCTCTCCCACTGTCTTCCTGTCATTCTTACTGTCATCAATAAAGTCACAAAAACACAAAAAAGAGCTGAGATTACAGTTCAAGTGTTGTGGGTCACTACTGACACCTACAGGTACAACTTGGCGTAGCATGTCTCTCCTGCAATTTAACCCTATTCAGACTGGGCTTTTTTTGGCATTCCTGGACCTTGGGGGGGGCTCTTTTGACCCCCCCCCCCTCATAACTCATGAACGGAATACGGTATGACCACCAAACTTTGGGGAGATGATCTACATATGAACATCTATGAATGACATCATTTTTGTGTCATTATCTGGTATTATGACGTCATTATGACATCATCTGATTATAATGCCCAAAATCTCGCCATAATGTATTTTCCATCAAATTTAGGTAATGCACTTAAATTTTAATGATTACATGCTTCAGACCACTTAAATGCTCACAAAGCTGTCTGATGCTAATGGAAATAACAAAAAAATATATGAAAAAGGAACAATGATGAGACCTAGATTAGTGATTTTCAGTCAGACATACCTGTCAGAAAACCGTTGCCATGGCAACGGCAAAAATGATAAACATAATCTTTTGGTACTAAACTGTAGCCAACTAAATTTTAGGAAAAGTCACCAAGTTTCGTAGCCATAGCTTAAGTCGTGAAGGAATTATACGACATCAACGTTGGTGCGGGCACTTTTAGACCCCACCCCCCCCCCCCCCCCCCAGTCTGGATAGGGTTAAAGCCCATTCATCTACAATAGTGTTTCTCAATGGGGGATGTTACAGCCCCTCCAGGGGGCGTTGGGGAGCCCTAGGAAGGCTTGTGATGAGGTCAAGGGGAAGGTTGAGAGCCACTGATATATACAGCTAACAAAGGTAACTTAAACTATAGCTTGATTTCTGATGTAGGTAGGCCTACATTACACAGCAAGACACATGCAAGATTATGCTAATACTGTCATTGTTGTTGTTGTTGTTGTTTTTGTTGTAAAACTTAGCAAAACATAGAAAGCTGTAAGGTTATAGGTCCTCAACTGAATTTTACTCTCTTGACTACAGCACACACCCCTTCATTAGTTCATCTATAGATCATTTTTATCAGATGTGACTTGGAGGATTACAACAGAAACTGGTCATTGCAAATTCATTATAACTGTAAATATTGTGACACGGCACTCCAGAGTACGCAAGTGTACACGGCACATAACGAAATTGCATTTATGCCTATATATACTGTATATATATATATATATACGGTATATATATATATATATATTCATAAAAAAAGACAACAACAGCAATAATGATATTAACAATGTTTATTATATGGTGTGACGTCATCGGTCGAATGCTCCATTCATTTCAACGGGGCTCCCCAACGTTCGCACGTCTGTTATTTTTCGATAACGAACGGGTTGGTCTATAACAGACCGCTGTCAATGGCAACAAGACTTTTCACTGCTAAAGCGACTTTTCAACAAGACTCTAATCAGCTGCTGTGATAGACAACACCTGTTGTCCTGGCTACCTAGCTGTTGCCTAGCGGTGTTCCACAACGGCACTGTTTTGTTTTGCGCAGCAACAATCTTTTGACATTAAAAACTATAATAGACTTAACATTAAATAGGCCTAAAGAAATGTCCCCGCCATGTGTGAATCATTTAAGTATATCCATATAATAAGCGGGTTAACTTTCGGCGAGTCGGTCGCGAGTCGGTCCGCTTCGCGTCGGGGTCTAAAGATTCTCTCTGTCGTGCTGCTATTCCACGGTAGCGACCTTCTCGCCGAACGTTAACCCTTACATAATAGCAACACCAACAACATGGAGTCATCCTTAACTGGAGTCATCCACTAGCTCTTAGCTGGAGTAGTCCACTAGCTCAGCTGGAGCCTGAAGCCTGAAGCCTTTTACTAGCTCTTAGCTGAACTCATATGAACCTCATGCTGCATGCTGCTTGTCACATGTCTGACACGGCAGGAGCCCATGCTGGGGTGTCACATGTTTGGTGTATTGAGCGTGCTCGCAGACGACCAACTGGCACAGTCAAGTGTCTGCTGTGCTCAGCAGGGTGTCAGGATAGAGCACAGACAGGCAGGCAGGGGACAGACATGCAGGACAGAGCATGTAGACCAGTGGTTCTCAACCTTCTGAACAAGCGCCCCCTTGGCCTCATCACAAGCCTCCCGACGCCCCATTGACCTCATCATGAGCCTGACAATGCCCCCCTCAGTAATACAAAATTCAAATGACTGATTGCCCCACAAATGGCAACTAAGCACTGCCCCCTCTCAGCTGTATCATTCTCAACGCCCCCCCCCCCCCCCCCTAGAGCTCCCCAACGCCCCCTTGGGGGCTGTACCGCCCCCGAGGCATAGTAGATAGACAGGTTGAGGACAGGCAGGCAGACAGACAGGCAAGTTAAAAACCTTTCACACATTAAAGCGAACCTAAGTGACTGACAGCTAACTGATGTTTCTTGTCATCATTTGGAGTTTTCCAAGAATAGTGGGCGTGTCATACAGTGGGTCTGGCAGACGTCAAATGGTAAACAACAATTACATAAGATAGACAACTTGCTTGGGTGCACGTTTGTGTGTACTGCTCATTGATGTGTTTCGTTAAAGGGACACTGTGTGAGATTTTTAGTTGTTTATTTATAGAATTCATGCTGCCCACTCACTATTGTTACCTTTTTCATGAATACTTACCACCAGCACCACATTCTAAGTTTTCATTATGACTGGAAATATTGCACTTTTCATACATGAAAAAGGGGATCTTCTCCATGGTCCGCCATTTTGGATTTCCAAAAATAGCCATTTTTAGCTGCAAAAATGACTGTACTTGGACCATACTTGAAAACATTTGTTTATTACTTACCGTAGTAAACTTTCATGTAAAGATCAAATTTGGCAATAGGCAGCCCAATTTCAATAAGCAGCATAGTTGCAGTACCTTTTTTGACCATTTCCTGCACAGTGTCCCTTTAATTAGTGGGTATTTTCCCATTTCGCCAAACGAGATTGCTTCTCCTCCTCCACATTGTTATTATACTGTGTACAGTAGTTGTTCCTCCACCCTACTATATTGTTTACTGCAACTACGTGTGTGTGTGTGTGTGTGTGTGTGTGTGTGTGTGTGTGTGTGTGTGTGTGTGTGTGTGTGTGTGTGTGTGTGTGTGTGTGTGTGTGTGTGTGTGTGTGTGTGTGTGCATGCATGCATTGCATGCGTCCGTGTGTGTGTGTGTGTTGCATGCTTGCCTGTGTGTGTGTTTCTGCATGCTTTCGTGCATGTGTGTGTGCGTGTGTGTGTGTGTGTGTGTGTGTGTGTGTGTGTGTGTGTGTGTGTGTGTGTGTGTGTGTGTGTGTGTGTGTGTGTGTGTGTGTGTGTGTGTGTGTGTGTGTGTGGGTAGCTGATGCCGTGAGTTATTGCCTAGTGTAACCGGTAGAGGAGGACAGACTCGGGTGACAGATGAGTTTCAGAAGGCCAAGGGGCGGGAAACGTATTTCGACTGGCAGCATACCAGATATGCTATTCTGATTGGACAGATAACTCCTGAGAAGGGAAGGGGGGAGGGGACTGTCGGCTGCATAACAGAAGCAATGCATTGTCATTGGCACAGCCCAGTGGAGTGGGGAGGAGTTTGGAATGTCAAGGGAAGAGGGGGGGGGCATCCAGATACAAGGCAATGTCATTGGCACAGCCAAGGGGAAAGGGGAGGGGACATACCAGAGGGGATGGGACATGACTGACAGGCATTAAGGGCGTTCATGACAGCGTCTTTCCTGCGAGGTTGAAAATTTGCTAGGCAGCGAGCATGCTCAGTGTGTCCGCGTGAAGCATCCTGGTTAGAATTTGCCGTTCACGATGCAGTTGAAGGGAGTGACCTCTGCGCGGCAGTCGTGTCACATGGCGTTGAACCATCGCGGGAACAAAACTTTTGTCAAGCTGCCACGCAGTAGCTGAAACCAACTGCGCTGGGCAGAAGACCTCCTCCATGATGTGAGGAATCTGCCGTGATTGGTGTTCATAGCTCATGTGATTCATGTGTGTGTAGTTGAACGTGCTTCATTTTCTACATGCTGAAATGCATTTCATGCTCAAATGCAGCATACTCAGAGTGGTATCATCCATATGTATGGTCGCACAACCCACTTACAACAGAAAAAAAAGAAACAAATCACCCTGTCGTCAGATGCTCAATCTTCGCCTCGTTAGGAGTGTATGCCGTAGGTTACAAAACTAGTATTATTCCGCGGGCCGCCCACTCGACGGTTAGAGTAGTGGTTGCGCGCCTGACTTCCATTCATGAGGTCCCCGGTTCGAAACTGCACCGAAACACGGGGAGGCTTTAGTTGCTGATGGTTAATGTGGAAACAGACCCGTTGCGAGAGACTTATCTTGTCTTTTATGTATGAAAGTGCACGAAACAGAGTGGCCTTTGTGGTTGGCGCGCCATGGTAAAGCTACATATTGAACACCTGGGTTCAATCCTCGCAGCATGGGTTGGCGCTGTTAAGTAATTTTAAAACGGTCCTATCTGAATGACGACTTTGGTCCCAAAACACAAAATGAATAGCCTAAAGTGAGCACTAATTAACTGAATTATAACATGGAAGTGAAGCCAAATCATCACAAATTTAACTAAGAGTTGTACCATGATTCACCGAGTAGTAACCTGTGTCTCTACCTCAAGACCATCCGATTTCTCTCCGAGAGATTTCACAAGCATGTGCCGACATTGGTAAGCACGTCATGGAATTAGTGCCATGATGATTTAATTCCACGAGAGGGCGCCCTGGTACACCCGCTGTCAAAAAAGGTAGATCCACCCACAGACCTATAGATCCACCTTCTTTGCCGCTGTTGAAATCTCGTCGTCCTGATGTGTCCAGCTTGATTGCGACGCAGTTATCCCCTCCTTTTTATGACCAAGCAAATCACGTTTTGATCAAATCTTTTGCTGCGTGGTTGCAAACGAGCCTACTGTTATTGGCACAACCAATGGGAAAGGCGAGGGGACATGACTGACAGGCATTTTCATTGGCACAGCAAAGGGGAAAGGGGAAGGGACATGACTGACAGGCATTTTCATTGGCACAGCCAATGGGAAAGGGGACGGGACATACAGAGGGGAGGGGACATGACAGACAGGCATTAAGGGCGTTCGTGATGGCGTAATTTTGACGAAGTTGAAAATTTGCTAGGCAGCGAGCATGCTCAGTGTGTCCGCGTGAAGCATCATGGTTAGAATTTGCCGTTCAAGACGCAGTTGAAGGGAGTGACCTCTGCGCGGCAGTCGTGTCACATGGCGTTGAACCATCGCGGGAACAAAAGTTTTGTCAAGCAACTCCGCAGTAGCAGAAAGCTACTGCCGGGCAAGAAGACCTCCTCCATGATGTGAGGAATCTGCCGTGATTGGTGTTCATAGCTCATGTGATTCATGTGTGTGTAGTTGAACGTGCTTCATTTTCTACATGCTGAAATGCATTTCATGCACAAATGCAGCATACTCAGAGTGGTATCATCCATATGTATGGTCGCACAACCCACTTACAACAGAAAAAAAAAAGAAACAAACCACCCTGTCGTCAGATGCTCCATCTTCGCCACGTTAGGAGTGTATGCCGTAGGTTACAAAACTAGTATTATTCCGCGGGCCGCCTGCCCGACGGTTAAAGTAGTGGTTGCGCGCCTGACTTCCATTCATGAGGTCCCCGGTTCGAAACTGCACCGAAACACGGGGAGTCTTTAGTTGCTGATGGTTAATGTGGAAACAGACCAGTTGCGAGAGACTTATCTTGTCTTTTATGTATGAAAGTGCACGAAACAGAGTGGCCTTTGTGGTTGGCGCGCCATGGTAAAGCTATTGAACACCTGGGTTCAATCCTCGCAGCATGGGTTGGGGCTGTTAAGTAATTTTAAAACGGTCCTATCTGAATGACGACTTTGGTCCCAAAACACAAAATGAATAGCCTAAAGTGAGAACTAATTAACTGAATTATTACATGGAAGTGAAGCCAAATCATCACATAAGACTTGTGCCATGATTCACTGAGTGGTAACCTGTGTCTCTACCACAAGACCACCCGATTTCTCTCCGAGACGCAGAGCGAGTCTCGGATTTCACAAGCATGTGCCGACGATGGTAAGCACGTCATGGAATTAGCGCCATGATTATTTAATTCCACGAGAGGGCGCCCTGGTACACCCGCTGTCAAAATAGGTAGATCCACCCACAGACCTATAGATCCACCTTCTTTGCCGCTGTTGAAATCTCGTCGTCCTGATGTGTCCAGCTTGGTTGCGACGCAGTTATCCCCTCCTTTTTATGATCAAGCAAATCACGTTTTGATCAAATCTTTTGCTGCGCGGTTGCAAACGACCCTATTGTTATTGGTACAGCCAACGGGAAAGGGGAGGAGTTTGGCATGTGGCCGTGATCAAGCATGGCTGTCCTACCTGGCGCCTACTCTCCTCTCCTCCTCTTGCTCCTCCTCCTCCTCCTCCTTTCCACCCACTTTCTTTTCCTTCTGCTCCTCCTCCTCCTTCTCTCCGATCTCTGTCTCACCTGAGTGCGCTGTCTCAGGTGTGCTTTTGCAATCTTCACCACAGCGTCCTGCCACATGCATCTCCTTGCATCGCGTGACTGGAGGCTGCCAACACGAAGACTGTATAGGGTTATTTTAGTGTGTGTGTTTGTTGTGTGTGAGTGTGTGTGTGTGTGATGTGTTTGGGCTGTGTGTGCTCTAAAAGCAGGGAACCCACGAACGTGGGAGTGTTGTGGTGAGACCAGATGGGCAGGCCGCGGAGAGAGAGAGAGAGAGAGAGAGAGAGAGAGAGAGAGAGAGAGAGAGAGAGAGAGAGAGGGAGAGAGAGAGAGAGAGAGAGAAACAGTGAGTTAGAGAGTTAGAGTTATAGTGTGTGTATGTGTGTTGCTGTCTGTCCATGTGTGTGTGTGTGTGTGCGTGTGTGGCAGTCAGCTGTGTTTTGCCAGCCAGATACTGTGTGACAGTGACAGTGTGTTTGGTGACAGTGTGTTTGGTGGTTCAGTGTCATGTGCACTCCGTCGCTGCATTTGCCTGCTGACACTGCCATTGACTAAAGCCGTCGGCCAGTTGCGTATCGGTTTGTGTATGTGGCTGAGTGTGTGTGTGTGTGTGTGTGTGTGCGAGAGTTTAAGTTTAATCTGGAAAGGATAGCCCTTGTGTGACACGTCGTTTGCTCTCTGGATCTCTCTGGTTTCGGACTATCAAACGGACTGGATCGGA
>NC_085874.1:29103325-29108325 GCF_034702125.1 Engraulis encrasicolus
GTTAGCCCCAAACTGGGTGGGATCTCCAAGGACACCCCGAGGAGGCCGCACTCCACTTACGACTTCAAGGTTAGTAAAGACCCTTTGGTTTGGAATCAATTTCCTTTGGTATGAATTGCTGTACATACGGTATACAAATATAAATTATGTCTTTGCCTGAAGATGCATACTGTAATCCGCTCCTGAGTCTGTGTGTCCATGCAACCATCACAGATTTTGGTTTCATAATGTCTGAATGGGTTGACTGATGCTACAAAAGTAGTAATGACCAAGCCCTAGCATGTTGAAATGTCATAGCAATGTTATGAAAGTTCAAATTTTTCAGCAAACAGTGAGTCGAATCACCGGCGGTGACCCCATGTATATGAAAGGCCTACAATCAGATACAAAGTATGAAAATTGCAACCTGAGACACAAGTTTGGTAGCATGTTGGTCTGTATCTTTGGACCATTATACTCCACTGACTAAGGACGTTGGCAGCGTTTGCTTTTTGCTGGAAGTGCCTCACACAGAGGCATATGTTATGGTTTGAATTGTGTGTTTACTTTCTGATCAAGTCTAAATTTTTGGATATTAGCATGGCACATTGGTCGGGTTACCTACCATTAGGGCTGGGAATATTTATTAGCAGGGTGCATAGGCAGGATTATCATAAAGGAAGGGAACATGTATTAGCGGTGTGGACGGGGCTCCCGTAAAGGTTAGGAGTACAGGCAGGGTGTGTTGGGTTACCGACCGTGAAGGTTCGCGAAGGGAATATATACTGTATTAGGACGGTGCATTGGGAGGTTTAGCAACTGTAAGGGTTGGGGTATAGTGAACTGAAACAACAAGCAAAAAGTCAACAACACCAGGCTCCAGAGGGAAATGAGAGCCAGGCTGGTGTTGCGGACTTTATTCTGTTGTTTCAGTTGACTTTTCAGACAGATGTGCGTGTTTTCTTAGTTCAGCGAAGGGAACATGTGAGTCATCTCTCCGTGGCTGGTCGGCAGGTAAGCTGAGTCGGGGCTGTAAATAATGTATTGGCTGTCAATGGCTGACGTGGGTAGCGTGTGTGTGTGTGTGTGTGTGTGTGTGTGTGTAGGTGTGTGTGTGTGTGTGTGTGTATGTGTGTGTGTGTAGGTGTGTGTGTGTGTGTGTGTGTGTGTGTGTGTGTGTGTGTGTGTGTGTGTGTGTGTGTGTAGAGGCACATCTTGTCACCAGGCTATAGGAAGGCAGCTGCTTGGGGTTCCAAGCCTTTATACTGTACAGGCTACATGGTGCATAACAGCTAAGACTTTAAACTACAGTAGTAACGATTTGTTGTGAATGTTCATTATTTTGAATTTTCGCTTGGGGCCCCAACTTACCCTAGAATCGTTTGTGTGTGTGTGTGTGTGTGTGTGTGTGTGTGTGTGTGTGTGTGTGTGTGTGTGTGTGTGTGTGTGTGTGTGTGTGTGTGTGTGTGTGTGTGTATGGGTGTGCGTGCGTGCGTGCGTGTGTGTGTATGCGAAGGCGTTCATGCGCCTGTGTGTTTGAAGCAGGGCAGAGTACCGTATTAGGGATGCAAGGCTTCACATTGCTGTAACCTGTTTGCTCACCGGCCACTGTGGCTGCAGTATAGGACTTTTCCAGACTCAGCATTTCAGCATTTATACTAGCAACATTTCTGTTGTCAATATTTTTCCCTTCTTGATTCATCTCATCTCAGAAAAATAAGTGCTAACGTGAAAAAATTAGTGATTTGACCACAGCTTCTTAAGTAAATCAGATAAGTAGAAACTCATCATTATACGTGCAACATTATGTGAACATTACATGTAGGCTAGGAGGGTCAAACAACAGAATACAGGCTACATGTGGTGTACTGTAATGCAATAATGTAAAGCAAGCTAAGTGCAAAAGGCAAATGTGGCTAGTGGGACTAATATTATTAAAGCCACAGCTGCCACCATTCCCACCAGTGTTGCCAATAGAAAATCAGCCAAAGTCGCTATGGGCTCGCTGAAAAGTCGCTAGAAGTCGCTAGATGACGTCATGGCGTTACATATGACGTCACAGCGAGCTACAGAAAACGTGCCCACATGCCTTTGTCCACAGTACAAATGGGCGGTGCAAGCTACTTTTTGGAGATCAGAGCTAATCTGCAGCCCTGCTTAACCGTGGGAAACGCTTCTGACGGCGGCGCAGAGTCAGAATTATGTGGAAAAACAATGAATTTGTCACTGAAAATGCGCATTTTAAAAAGTCGCCAGATGCACCAAAAAGTCGCTAAAGGCGCTAGATTAGTTTTTTTGTCGCCAAAGTCACGTTAAAAAATCTAGCGACAAAATCACTAATTTGGCAAAACTGATTCCCACTTTTACATGAAAGTCACAGTTTTTAATGGTCTGTCCTGGGGGATCTATTTTCAAGTCAAGTCAAGTCAGCTATTTTGCCTGGAGAACAAATGATGAAGTAAAACAAAACTTGATGTGGTTTTTATCTGATGGAAGTGGCATTCCTAGCCACAGCCACGTTCTACCAGTATTTGGCTGCTTGGCAGGTTGCCAGGTTGACAGTGCCAATCCCTGTATTCATGACCCGGTGCTGAGGCTCAACACTTGCCTGACTTGAATTCAGCTCAACTCAGATGTGAGGGTGATGCAAGCGTGTGTGGGTGCATGCATGCGCTTGTGTGCATGTGTTTGTGTGTGTGTGTACGTGTGTGTGTGTGTGTGTGTGTGAGTGTGCGTGCGCGCGCATGTGTGTGAGCACAGCGTGCGTGCGTGTGTGTTTGTGTGTGTGTGTGCGCATGTGTGTGTGTGTGTGTGTGTGCGCGCGCACGTGTGCATGTGTGTGTGTGTGTTTGTGTGAGCAGAGCGTGCATGTGTATGTGTGTGTGCACTTGCACGTGTGAGCTGTGTGTATGTTTGTTAGAGGAATGGAGTTGGGTGTGGAATGTGGGTTTGGTTATGGGGTGTGATAATGACTGAGTGGAATTCTGGTTTGCAAATGGCGGTTTGCAAATGAGGATCTATTTTGCATTGTTGACATATCAGCTGTATCGTGTATTCCCTCTCCACTGCATTCCTCACTGCAGCTAGGGTGTACAGTACATGTAATTCTAGCAGTGACTCTATGATCACTTACAATCACTTGTCTTCTACACAACAGTATGTACTGTGTGACTTACATTGCAGTTCTGTATTATAATCTTATAATTGCAGCACAATCTTTTATTTTAACTTTTTATTATATTTGTATTATTTTATTATCTTTTATATTTTTATTATTAACTTTTGTTACTGTCTTTGTTTGTGTGTGTGCATGTGTGCATGATTGTGCTCTTTCTCATGTGAACCCCTGACAATTTGCGCCATGCGGCAGCCTCCAGAGCTGGTGTGTGAATGAGGGAATGTGTAGGCCTATGTGTGTATGTGTATTTTGAGAGCACTTTGAATTCAACTTCATTGCTGTGATACTGCTCTAGATAAATGCATGTTGTGTTGTATTATTGAAGAGAGCTAGGCTACTTTATATTCTTTTGACTCAGATGGTGTATTTATTTATTAGCTGCTGTGGGATGCAGTTTTTTTTGTTTTTGTTGTTGTTGAAATGTTGAAAGCCCCCCTTTTAGCCCCCACTAGCTTATTAAGCATTGTGCACAACAGACAGCTGAAACACACTCTGCCCTTAATACAACTTTACCTACGTATATTAGATTTCTTCAGTCTTCACCAACAAAACACAGCAGGGCTACTGGCAAATTTTGGGTCTAAAATCATATGTTGGGTGGGGTAATCCAGAAAGTGCGTAGAGAGAGGGCGTGGGGAATGTTGATAAGCTTAAATCCTGACATGACGACAACTTAGGGGCAGCAAATCGTTGCGCCTCTTGGACACCCTCTTTTCAAACATTGAGGAAATGTAGGCACTGCTTTGGTGTACACATTTACCATTTCAAGCCACTGGGGTGAATTAAGTAGCTCAGACAAACTCATTTTAAGAACCTCAGAAAGTGAACATTTCATGGGGACTGTAAAGGGGGTGGGAGTGGTTTGCATGAGTGGTCCTTGATTTTTTCTTTTCCCCTTAGCGCAGAGCCTGTATGTTATAACCTTACTGTCACCAAAATTGTAATGTCTATGTCTTCATTTCTTACTTAAGGCTCTCCGTAATGTCATAGCAATGTTGTCATAATGTAGTCGAGAATTTTCAGCAAATAGTGAATAGGCCCTCCGGTAACCCCGTCTGCACTAAGAGGCTACGGGTGCCTTGATCTGAACAACTTCAAGAAATACTGAACACACACTATCTGCCACTATCTCACATTAGTTAGTAGCTTTGGTTTGTGTGAGCTGAGCAATTTGTTGTAATGAAGATTTATGTGGTTAAACCATGGCATGAATTATACTGCCATGCTTTATTCCACTGCCATGTAAAACACAGACAATCCCTTAATTACTATTTATGCCTGAGGGCACGTGTAGTAGTGTATTGCAGTGTGTGATGTGCACAGGCATGACTGGTGTATGCTAGAGAAATAGAATGTCACTAGGCATTTCCTTTGTAGTAGAGTCAAGGTGTTGGTTATTAGATGCCCTGTTTGTTTTAATACAATGTAGGCCTGTCCCTTTAATGAAAAGATAAAAAAAAAACACTATTTGAGGCACTCCTTACTAAAGTTAAAAAGCCTTTATTGAACACTGGCTACATGCCTACGCGTTTCGACCCATTGTCTTCATCAGGTAAAAGGTATCCCTTTAATCCATGCTCTGAAGTGAGTGCTTTCAATCTCATTGTGAATGTGTACAGTGTATTGTGAATAGTGACAATAAGAGGCGTTCAGTTCTACCATCAAATACATTCAGAGTAGATCTCCAATCATAACTTACTTACTGTAAGTTACTCGCTTACTTACGTGATTACAGATGTCCTAGTGTTGATTTCGGAACTCTTTTCCTCACTGAAAATATGACTTTGCTGTACAGTACATTGATGACGATTTACTTACAGTATGCTATAGAGCACTTTACACG
>NC_085874.1:29113325-29120825 GCF_034702125.1 Engraulis encrasicolus
GTGTGAGGCGGTGTTGCAGGCTCTGGCCTATCTCCACTCACAGGGCGTCATCCACAGAGACATCAAGAGCGACTCAATACTGCTCACACTGGACGGACGAGTAAGACACACACACACACACACGTACATGCATACTGTAACTGTCCATGAGACAGTGTTGTCATTTAAGTCTGAACATTCATAAGGTTTTAGTTTAAATTCATTATTTTGTGATGTGTTTTAAAGATATTTAATGTATGTTCTGAAAGGAACTATTCCATGCTGTTAAAAAACCTCATTATCCCTATGCAATAATTCATTGGTTGTATGTGAGTGACGTGGAGCGGATGTTATGAGCAGAGAAGTATGGGGATTACGCGGGTGAGATACTGAAGACTCATGTGCACAGTGCATTTCTACGGAGGAAAACATGGACTCTGCACAAGGTTAAGGCGCTAACGTTGTCACGATGTTTATGATGGTTCTTAAGTTGGAAAAAATAAATCGTCAACTAAACACCTGTATGAAGCGTGGCCATTCTCTTAACCCGTGCAGCTACAGTGACAACGGACCGCCAGTGGCTAAGTCGAATGCTAGATTGCAGTGTGTCAACACGGTTAACGTTCGTGTGAGTATTAAGACTAGTGTATTCGGATATTATTAATCAAGGACGAGATCCCGGCTCCGTTAATCAGCTTTCTTCCTACGGTGCATCAGAGACAGTTTTACTCAACTTCGCGAGTCCTCAAAGTTACGCTGTCTTAGGGGGCTTGCAAACAGTGGATTTACTGCTTTCTTGGAGGAAGAGCAGTGCACGACAGAGCAGAAATCAACGCACGCTAGCACTGTACCGGAGGGAGATCAGATCAGCGCGCGCGAGGGGCACCAGAGCACCATCGATGCTACCAGAGAACAACGCACACTAGCACTGTCCCGGAGGAAGGCTACGAGAGAGGCGCTGGGGCGAGTCAACTTCTGCATGCAAACTGTTCATCCTCCTCGACCACAGACAGCTGAAACGGACCGTGGCAGTCTCATCGGACCTTCCACATACAGAATTCAACGTCAGGTTTGAACGACTTCATCTTCAAGTGTGAGTTCATTTAAAAACGCATGGACGTAAGTGAGCTCCTTCAAAAAAAAAGAGGAACGAAAAAGAGACTTTGGTTCATTGTTCTGAGATACTTTAAGTTACTGTTAAAGCATTGTGTTTATCTTTGATAGTGTTGATCTGACACGTTCAGATTATTGAATTTACAATGTGTATTACTGTGGTTGCCTAATTTCGAATAACAGTGTATGGGATATGAAAGCATTGGTCTAAGAAGGAAAGTTAAATGTGTAATCACAAGGCTATTGGTTATAAATTAGCCTGAGCTTTGATACTTATTTTTGATACTATTAAGTTTCGCCTTATACACATTAGATATGTCAGTCAGTAAGGAAAAAGAAGACACTGGTAACGTTGAGCAATTAGAGTCTTTGCAAACACATTTATCCAGGTTAAATGATCACTTGAAATCACAACATGATGACACAGGCATGTTAGAATTGCAGATAAAAGAAGTCAGTGCAAAAATTGCAGCAATACAAGAAAGCAAAGCAAATCCTGCAACTTCTACTCCTGTAGTCGGAGAGCAACGGAAATCTGTGAGGGAAAGAAAATTAACCCCAAAAATGCTGGAACTAAAGCAACAAGAAATTTCTCAAAAGGAGAGCAAATTCATCAGTCTTTATGAACACTGGAAGGAGGAAGTTAAAACTACACGAAGTAACCTTAAAAGTGAATGTACTGAAGATGATTTAATCAATATGATGGATGCTGTTGAGGGACTTGAGGCGCAAGTTAAAGACGCATATGAAAACATGCGGCTGCTGTCAGCACCGTCCCCTCACATTAGGAGAAAGATTGACTCTTGCACAGCAGTTACAGCAGACATAATGGGTCTGTTAAAGGTGCGTATGAGTGAAGTGGGTGTAGAAGAGTTTGATGATAAGGCAGAAAATGCTAGACTTCACATGGTGCTCGACAGAGATTATGCACAGTCTATATTTGAGGCATCAGTCATTGATCATGTAGCCCCAAGTTGCAAATCCCAATCCCACTGTTCATCCCAACAGCAGAGCATCACTGCCAAAAGAGCAGAGTGCGCGGCGCAGCTAGCCGCAAAGGAAGCAGAAGTAAAAATGGAAGAAGCAATTGCTATTCAAAGACAAGAGCTTAAAAGGCTCGAGGATCAGAGAGATTTGCAAGTAATTGCTGCAAAACTTAAGGTATACTCTGAGGCTGAAGAGATTGAGGCACATTGTCAGGACAGAGAAGCACTGTTAGAAGAAACTAGCAATCGCACCCCACCTAAAACCATTAAGATCGAACGAGCATGCAGTGACAAACAAATGAACAAAGACGAACAAATGAACACAACCAAAAATGACTCACTCTTGATACAAGCCATACACGACTCAATGGTTCTCACCAGACTCCCAGCTCCTGAACCCTGTGTCTTCTCGGGAGACCCGCTCAACTTCTTAGAGTGGAGCACAAGCTTTAAAACACTGATTGAGAAACGGTGCACCAACGCAGCAGACAAACTATTTTATCTGCAAAAGTACATCAGCGGTGAGGCACGATCTGTACTGGAAGGGACTTTCTTCAGAAAGGATGCTGAAGCTTATGACCAAGCATGGGAGATGCTCAATACGCGCTACGGCCACCCCTTTGTAATACAGCGTGCATTCAGAGAAAAGCTGAATAATTGGCCTAAAATAGGTGCGAGAGATTCAGTGAAGCTAAGACAATTCAGTGACTTCTTGTCAGCATGCAGCAGTGCAATGCCACACGTGAAGGGACTGGAGGTGCTTAATGATTGCGAAGCAAATCAGAAAATGCTCCAAAAACTTCCAGATTGGATTACGGCTCGTTGGAATCGCCAGGTCACAAAGCAATTACGCGAAGGAAAAGACTATCCTGCCTTCAAAGAGTTTGCTGAGTTTATGGCACAAGAAGCAGAAATTGCCTGTAATCCCATGACCTCACTTAACGCCCTAAAACCTGTCGAAGAAAAGACAACCAGAGAGGTTAAGCGCCCAAAGGCTAACACATTCATTACAGACATACAAACAACAAATAGTGTAGTAGAGACCAGCTCTCAGGAGAATGTGCCTAGTACGGCCACAAATGCTATCAAATGCATATGCTGCGGAGAAGGGCATTCCATTCACAAATGCCAGGTGTTGGCCAGCAAGTCTACAGAGGACAAGAGGCGATTCGTATTTGACAACAGTCTGTGCTTCGGCTGCCTCAGAAGAGGCCACAACTCAAAGGACTGTAAAGACAAGGCCACCTGCAAAATATGTAAGAAACAACATCCAACACCACTTCATGAAGACCGGGCAACAACTGACAGATCTCAAGAGGTTGCGCAAGTCGAAGAGAACGTATCATCCTTTTCCTGTTCTGTGAATAGAGGTGATGATGGAAGTACATCAATGATCGTACCGGTTTGGATTTCCTCCACAAAGGCTCCTGAAAAAGAGATACTTGCGTATGCTCTGCTTGATACTCAGAGTAGTAACACTTTCGTTGATCAAGGCATGTGCCGAATGGTGGGAGCAAGTTTGGAACCAGTAAAATTGCAGCTGACCACGATGATGGGAAGAGATTCAATTGTTCACAGTGCAAGAGCTAGTGGCCTTAGAGTTAGAGGATTTTCGTCTGATAGCTGGATTAGCTTGCCACCTACCTATACTAGAGACTTCATCCCACTCGAACGATCCCACATTCCCACACCAGAAACTGCTGAGCGTTGGAATCACCTGAAGGGAATTGCTCCCGAAATACCAGAGTTGATGGACTGCGAGGTAGGCCTCCTCATTGGTTACGACTGTTCCAGGGCTTTAGCACCACGGCGGGTTATCACAGGGAGAGACGATGAGCCATATGCCATCAAAACTGACCTTGGCTGGAGTGTTGTTGGAAGCGCACTACGAAGTGCACACTC
This sequence comes from Engraulis encrasicolus, assembly GCF_034702125.1. NCBI lineage: Eukaryota > Metazoa > Chordata > Actinopteri > Clupeiformes > Engraulidae > Engraulis > Engraulis encrasicolus. The sequence goes on from NC_085874.1 coordinate 29,117,306, forward strand.
AACAGAGGTGACAGGCCTGTGCCACCGCATAGCAGTCAGGGAACTTCCACCATTGACACCAGCTAGCGTAATTTGAGCCCTCGAGTTCGACTTCAGAGATAGCGCCCAGTGCGATAAGAATATATCACAAGAGGACATACAGTTCATGCAAATGTTGAACAGCACTGTACACCAGAACGCTGAGGGGCACCTGGAAATGCCATTGCCTTTTAAGTCACGTCCACAACTGCCAGAAAATAAGAGGCTAGCTCTGGTGCGACTTAAACACTTGAAAAGAAAACTTGATAAAAATCCAAAATTCAAGAATGATTATATTCAATTCATGCAGGGCCTATTCAATGATGGAGATGTAGAAAAGGCTCTAGAGGAAAGACCAGGAAATGTGTGGTATATCCCACATCAAGGGGTTTATCACCCCAGAAAGCCAAACAAAATAAGAGTCGTGTTTGATTGCTCTGCAAAGTACGAGGGTACGTCACTGAACGATCACTTGTTGACTGGACCAGATCTGGCAAATGGAATGACTGGGGTTCTCTGCAGGTTCCGCAAGCTTCCTGTCCCAGTCATCTGTGATGTGGAAAAGATGTTCCATAGGTTCCATGTAAGCCCAGACGACAGAGATTTCTTGCGCTTTCTTTGGTGGGAGGGAGGTGATACAAGCACAGAGCCAGAAGAATTTCGAATGAAAGTTCACCTTTTTGGCGCTGCTTCTTCCCCTGGATGTGCAAATTATGGGATGAAATATCTTGCAAGTCAGTATGAAGGAGAGTACCCTGCAGCAGCTGAGTTCTTGAAAAAGAACTTTTACGTTGATGATGGCTTGGCTAGTGTACAGTCCGCAAGTGCAGCCATTCAGCTAGTCAAAGAGGCACAAAGCTTGTGTGCAAAGGGGAGGCTGCACCTTCACAAATTCATTTCAAACAGCAGAGAAGTCCTGGAGTCAATTCCTGAAAGTGAACGAGCAGGTGGAGTGCACGACGTAGATCTCGGTCTCGGAGAGCTTCCCATTCAGACAGTATTAGGAGTAAGGTGGTGCGTAAACAGTGATGCTTTCTTATTCAAAGTGAGCCTAGATGAAAAACCAGCTACACGCCGAGGAATTCTCTCCACTGTTGCTTCGGTTTTCGACCCCCTCGGCTTCCTAGCACCGTTCCTGCTGCTGGGAAAGAAAATCCTCCAAGAAATGTGCCAGAAAGGCGTAGGGTGGGACGAACCTCTTCCCACTGAATTAGTCCCACGATGGAACAACTGGCTGGACGACTTAAAAAACCTGCCAAGCCTTGAGATACCAAGATGCTTCTTTCCTAGTGAACTGGGGAAGATACAAAGAACAGAGCTGCATCATTTTTCAGATGCGAGCTGCAGTGGATACGGTCAAGTTTCGTACCTACGGATTTTAGGTGACCAACAAGTCCACTGCTCTATGGTCATTGGCAAAGCCAGGGTCTCACCCACCAAGATCACTACCGTGCCTAGGTTAGAACTAACTGCTGCGGTAGTCTCTGCTGCTGTAGGCAGCATGCTAAAGGAAGAGCTAGAGCTTCAAGTCGACAAAGAATATTACTGGACGGATTCCCAAGTGGTCTTGGGCTACATAAATAATGAAGCCCGCAGGTTCCACGTCTTTGTAGCCAATAGGGTGCAAAGAATCAGAGAAGTAACTGACCCTGCGCAGTGGTATTATGTCAACACTGATCAAAACCCTGCAGACCACGCCTCCAGAGGCCTCAGTGTGAAAGATCTGATACAGTCGAACTGGCTGAAAGGACCAGAGTTCCTGTGGGAAAAAGAGTTAGTAGCATCAAAGTTCTCCCCTGAGCTCATGGTGGGAGACCCAGAAGTAAGGACAACTCAGGTTTTACACACAGAGCTTGAGAAAGAAGAAAATTTCTTGGACAGGCTTGAACGCTTTTCAAAATGGAACACTGCCTTGAACGCAGTAGCGCGAATCCAAAGGCTAGCACAAAGAACAAAAATATCAGGCCCTGTTACGATTGAAGAGAGAAGAAAAGCGAGCCTTACGCTTGTAAAACTGGCTCAAAGTCATGCGTTCAAAGAGGAAATGCAATTGATCAAAAATGGAAACTTGTCACCTAGTCATCCATTATATCAGCTCAATCCAGTGCTGCAAGATGGTGTTCTACGGGTGGGCGGGAGACTAAAGAACGCACACTTGCCCATTGACGTGAAGCATCCAGCAATTCTGCCTAAAGACGGAATGATTACTCGCCTTATCACCAGCTACTGTCACGAAAAAACACAACACCAGGGTAGAGGTATAACTCTAAATGAAATCAGAGCAAATGGATTTTGGATTGTCAGCGGCAGCAAAGTGGTTTCAAACCACATCAAAGAGTGTTTCTCTTGTAGGAAAGCCCGCAGACCCACAGAAACACAAAAGATGGCTGACCTGCCTGACTGCCGCGTGGACCCGTCTCCTCCATTCTCTTACTGTGGAATGGACTGTTTCGGTCCATTTCATGTCAAACAGGGGCGCACAGAGCATAAGAGATATGGTCTCATTTTTACCTGCCTGTCATCGAGAGCAATTCATATAGAAATGCTAGAGGACTTAACCACAGATTCCTTCATAAATGCTCTACGATGTTTTATTGGTATTCGGGGTGCAGTGAGACAAATTGTATCTGATCAAGGAACTAATTTTGTTGGGGCAAAAAATGAACTGACAAAGGCCTTAATGGAGATTGACAAAGACAGACTAGCCACATACTTGGCACAAAAGCAGTGCGAATTCATAATGAATGTCCCAAATGCCAGCCATATGGGAGGAGTTTGGGAGCGACAAATAAGAACCATAAGAAGTGTCTTAAGCAGTGTTCTTTCTCAGAGTGTTGGCCATTTGAATGATTTTTCTTTAAGAACCTTTCTGTACGAAGCAATGGCGATTGTGAACAGCCGCCCACTAACCACTGACAGCCTCAATGATCCTAACGCTCCAGAACCGCTTACCCCGAATCATTTACTTACAATGAAGGCCACTGTTCCACTTCCTCCCCCCGGAAAGTTTGTAGCAGAGGATCTGTACGCTAAGAAGAGGTGGCGAAGAGTTCAGTACCTCACTGAACAGTTTTGGGGAAGGTGGCATAAAGAGTACTTGGCAAACATTGCATTAAGACAGCGATGGCATTCTCCAAGACGAAATGTGGAAACTGGGGATGTAGTCATTCTGAAAGAGGAAGGAATTCCTCGCAAAGAGTGGAAATTAGGAAGAGTGACAGAGGTTTACACAGACAAAGACGGCCTGGTAAGGAAGGCCTCAGTGCAAATAGGAAATAGGAGTCTGAATCAAAAGGGTCAACGGGTTAATAATACATCAATACTGAATAATGAGCGTCCTATTCACAAACTAGTTGTGCTCTTAGAAAATAGATGAAAGGTTGATAATGAAATGTTCTGGTTTTTTCATTTGTTTTCAAAATAAACTTGTGGAATTGTGGAGCTATGAGTTATCAGTGTTTATAGTTCCTGATGAAATTACATGATTTGTCTCAAATGTACC
>NC_085874.1:29123325-29168325 GCF_034702125.1 Engraulis encrasicolus
AACCTCCCCGCCTCAACCTCAGCCACCCAAATAAGTGTGGAGAGAACACTTAGCCCACCCAAATGAGCGTGGAGAACTTGCCCCGACTGAGGAGAGGGGCGCCCCACGCTGCCTCGTGCCCCTCGTGGAGCAGTTCCACAAGAGGGTGTCACCCTGCTGAGAAATATTCTCTAACCTCCCCGCCTCAACCCCAGCCACCCAAATAAGTGTGGAGAGAACACTTAGCCCACCCAAATGAGCGTGGAGAACTTGCCCCGACTGAGGAGAGGGGCGCCCCACGCTACCTTGTGCCCCTCGTGGAGCAGTTCCGCAAGAGGATGTCACTCTGCTGAGAAATATTGTCTAATCTCCCCGCCTCAACCTCAGCCACCCAAATAAGTGTGGAGAGAACACTTAGCCCACCCAAATGAGCGTGGAGAACTTGCCCCGACTGAGGAACAGGGTGCCCCCGCGCTGCCTTGTGCCCCTGGTGGAGCAGTTCCGCAAGAGGGTGTCACTCTGCTGTGAAATATTCTGTAATCTCCCGGCCTCAACCCCAGCCACCCAAATAAGTGTGGAGCGAACAATACCCCACCCAAATGAGTGTGGAGAACTTGCCCCGACTGAGGAACGGGTCGCGCCACGTTACCTTGTGCCCCTCATGGAGCAGTTCCACAAGAGGAAGTCACTCTGCTGAGGAACACTTGCTACGCTCTACACTCTTCTCTGGAGAGAACTTGTGCTCACAAGTGAGGAACACTCTTGCTGCAGAGTGAGGAACATCTCTATGCAGACTGAGGAACAGTGGCTGCCAGCGAGGAACATCTATGCAGAATGAGGAATGCTGACTGTCAGTGAGGAACATCTAGGCCCTACTATGTCCCTTGGCCCAGGATATGGGGACACTTGACTCCCCATATTCAGCGGGGAGAACTTTTGCACACAAGTGAGGAGCATCTCTATCCAGACTGAGGAATGCTGGCCCTCAGTGAGGAACACTTGGCCGTGACCAGCTCTGCAAGAAGATGTCATTCTGCTGAGGAAAAGGCAAAGTCATCGCCCCCCACCCAGGACATATAATGAGGACCCACTTCTGGGCCTCCTCTGTCTCTTGGCCCAGGATATGGGGACACTTGACTCCCCATATTCAGTGGGGAGAACTTTTGTACACAAATGAGGAACACTTGCTGCAGAGTGAGGAACATCTCTATGCAGACTGAGGAATGCTGTCCCTCAGTGAGGAACACTTGGCCCCGATCGTCTCTGCAAGAGGATGTCGAGCTATTGAGTAATACTTGCTCCTCAAGGTGCAAATACTGTTGGGTGTTTTGTATTTTCTTAGAGACACAAAAATGTCTAGGGTTTTTTTGCCCCTGGACCTTGGCCTGGAAGCAATGAATCAGCTCTAGCTAAGGACTGAAGAGGCATCTGCTGGTACACCTTAACTCCCTGGATGGATGAGGAGTGTTTGCGCTAGCTGAGGAACATTTGTCCACCCCACCTTTTCATTTCCACAGGGGCAATTTCTGACGCAGGAGGCAGGCATGCACAGCAAAGCAGATTGTAAAGGTTGTGGCAACACTGTTTGTGTGTGTGTGTGTGTGTGTGTGTGTGTGTCTGTGTCTGTGTGTGTGTGTTTCTGTGTGTCTGTGTGTGCAACCAAGGTCATCCAGTACAGTCCAGACCAAGTATCAAACTTATGACCTCACAGAAAACTCCTGTATGAGAGGTAGGCGTGCTACTGTGAGCTAAAGGCCAGGGGTCCGTTTCTCGATTCTTGTCGTTGCTAACCGTCTTAAGACCGTCTTAAGACCGTCTTCCCATTCCCTTGGATTCAGTGGTGAGCGTTGCTGTCGAGAGAGAGTTGAGTCGATCTTACGAAGGACGTTGCTACCGTCGTTAGCAAAGACACTTTCGAGATACGGACCCCAGGCTTCTGTCCCAGTCAGTACTGCCCTACAAAGCCAAAGTGTGGTAACTACGCCAACGTTGAAACTGAGGAAAATGCCTTCAAAGCCTACTTTGCCTTTGTATGGGTGAGAGTAGTGTAGTGTGCAGGAGGGAGGTTTACTAATGCTCCACAGTAAACACTACTATTGTGTGTGTTTGTGTGAATGTATGCATCCACGGGAATGTTTACATCCATGTGTATGTGGAGTGGTAGTGGGGGTGGTAGGCCTATATCTGGGATATGTGGGTTGAGGAATGCGTACCTGCTCCAAGCTCAGGTATACCCATGAGCACTTTTCTCCAATTTGTGGGAAAGCACCGAACCTGGAGGATTTTGAAACGAGAACATTTGGAAACAGCACAGGGGGGGATTTCAAGTCTCGAATAGCTCTCTGGTACTTTTTGTTGTTTGTTTTCTCAATCTCTCTATCTCTTGCACTTTGCATCTTTTTCTTCTGTCTGTCTCTGTCTCTGTCTCTCGCTTTTTTACATTACATATGTGTGTGTGTGTGTGTGTGTGTGTGTGTGTGTGTGTGTGTGTGTGTGTGTGTGTGTGTGTGTGTGTGTGTGTGTGTGTGTGTGTGTGCGTGTGCGCTGCACACTTTATACATGGGTTCTAAATTTATTACTGACGAAACTAGCTGCGCACAACTCAACCTCTGATTGTTGGAAACCGCTGTCGGTCAAAAAAAAAAGCTCACGTTGTTGGCTGCCAGTGTCTTGCCCCTCCTCACAACACCATATTGACTCAAAAAACCTGTATAAGGCAATATAAAGTGAATCTGCTGACCAGTGTTGTGGCATGGCGATCTTATTATTATTCAAATGCTGAATATCGGACGCATGACTGATTCAAATGGGATGGTCCTGAGGGCCCTAGGAAATTTACTGCCTTTGTCTGCCTTTTTATGACAGGCCTGGGAATAATAATTGGCAGTATGAATTGAAGGAATTAATTCAAAACAAGTCAAATTTTATGTGCCAAATTAAGATACTGACTGTGACTAATTTGACTTGGACCCATTGCTGAACTAGCAGAGTGTAACAACTGAAATGGGAAGGCCACTGTGTTTTACGTGCTCGCTAACTGACTGGTGGTGATGACGATAATGATGTCAGGTGACAAATCTGTTGGGCCGACCTTTGATCTGGTCTTGGCTGAATTACAATTTATTTTCTTAATCAACCCTTCCATGCCCTCTAAAAAAAAATCTATATTTTTCCTTCATGCCTTTAATTGTATTTTTTTTTACTATATTTTTTAAACGAGGAAAAAATGGTGCAATGTGCTTTTCTGTTTGTGCATGCAGTGGTGTGATGTAAATAAAGTGTGTGATATTTATTTGTCAATAAATTGTTGCAAAACACTGTGAAATAAAGGAGGTGTACTGCTTGGAGTCAAACATATATAACAATTAGGCTGAAAGATGGTGAGGAAATATTGTCAGAGTCTTAAGTAACAGATTAAGACTTGCTCATTACAATTTTGGAGACATATGGTTATAACAGAAGCTCTGTACAAAGATTTTTAAATACCATACCAAATGTCATTATTTAGCATATGCTATCAGCACATGTGCTGCTCAGCACAGGTAGAAAGGTGATTAGGTATTATTATTGATTACTGCTTGGAGTCAAACATATATAGGCGCAAAGATGGTGAGGAAATATTGTCCATGAAAAGACTCAACTACATCATAACAACATTGCTATATGACATTAATGAGCCCATTTTAGCCTAAGCCCTTTTTGGGAAAGAGTGCCCTCTGCCTATTAAAACCTGAATATCTCAGCCTCCGAAGCAAATACAAGCATGAAATAAGTTGCATTTAAAAGCTAGGACCCTAATTTTGAATTAGAATGTGTTCATTGAGCTCTTACATACCCAAATGTTATGAAAAAAAACCCCTCAAATCTCAAAAGCCTGAATGCAGCGTATATGTGTTCCCAGGCTAAAATGGGTTAAGTAACAGATTACGACTTGCTCATTACAATTTTGGTGTCAATAGGCTCTGTACAAAGAGATTTATAACAGAGGCTCTGTACAAAGACGTTGTAGGCTCTTGCTCTTATGCCGGCGACCCTATTCACTTGCTGAAAATGTTTAACTACATCATAACAACATTGCTATGACATTACAGAGAGCCATAGTGCTGCGCTAAAGGGTTTTAAATACCATCCCAAATGTCATTAATTAGCCTATGTATATCAGCAAACGTGCTGCTCGGCACATGTAGAAAGGTGATTAGGTATTATAATTGATTACTGAATAACACTGGTGTATTCCACATCTAGGCTGTAAAAGAGACAAAAAGAAGAAACGAAATAGTTCCCCTTTTCTATCCATCTTCATGGTTGTATAAGGGGTCTTACACACCAAGGCGGTAAAGCGTCGCGGAACGGCCGCGTTTTTTACCGGCGTCGGTGAAAATACATTGAAACCTATCTGTCCTTACACACCAACCGGCGGTAGTCGGGCGTCAGCGGCGCGGGAGCCGGCTCCGCGCCGCGCTGCATTTGGAAAATAGAACTCCAGCGTATTTTTCACGCCGGCAACCGGCGGTGTCTCATTCAAATGAATGGCAAAGTAGCACGCTAGCTTTAGCTGTGGGGAGGATTTTGAACAGGACTGGCCGCGCACGCCGACGCTTCAGTGTGCAAGGCAGAGAAAAGCACGCCGGCCAAAACTAAGCAGAAAGACCGCGTCCGTCCTGCGACCGTTCCGTTCCGCCTTGGTATGTTTTGGCCCTAAGACTTGTCACTGGCAACTGTAGCTTGAGAAATGTTATTATAATGTGTCTTAAACTAGTTAAGTATCTTTATAAAAACCTAAAAACATGTTTTTTATTGTGTGTTCACATTGGACTGAACTGCAGGGCCATACGAAATGGTCAAGAAGTCCAGGCCAGGGCTTTTGAGAGTGGGGTCTAATTTAGGGTTACAGCCTTCAGGGCTACAGCACATGGGAGAGAGAGAGAGAGTGAGAGAGAGAGAGAGAGAGAGAGAGAGAGAGAGAGAGAAATCTAGAAATCTTCTAGATTTCATTTGGCCCAGAGAATTAAGGTGGCATTCGCCCTTGTCCACCACCATCTGCAATGCCGCCTTGAACTGCTCGTGAGTCACCTGCACGGCTCACACCATACAGTGTTAATTCAACACCTAGAGAGTGGGCCTTGAAATCCCTTTCTGAAAGTTAAAATAATGTGTGTGTGTGTGTGTGTGTGTGTGTGTGTGTGTGTGTGTGTGTGTGTGTGTGTGTGTGTGTGTGTATGTGTGTGTAGGGTATAACAGAGTGTTGTATCTGGCTTGTGCTATCTGTCTGCAGTGGGCTAAATAGAGACTGCCTGATAACACACAGCACACGGTGGGCAGAACAGGAGAGGGTAGCAGGCGTTGGACACTTGCTTTACATGAGAGGGGTACAAAGTGAATGCTTCTATTCTATTCCACATTTAAAGTTTAAACAGGATTTCTGCAAAATGTCCTATCAAGCATTATATTATTATTACAAATGTATTGGGTCATTTCAAACGCCAGTTGTATGCAGATGCAGTTCTAGGGCTCTACCCTGCCACTGAAAAGGCACATCAAGTTAAACTCTGTGTCGGTCGGGTCCCAAGGTGTATGATTTCACTTGTCTGCAGTTACAAGTGTATCAAGTGGGCTGGTGCATAAGCAATTCGAGATCCATTATCCATGTAGCTTCTGCGACACTTCTAGGATTTACGTTGAAAAACCTTGGAGGCAAAAATATTATTTTTCTGTTTTTTGATGCATAAACTCTAGTCCCTCCAGTCAACATGGTTCGGTCTATGGCCATATGGATCTGGGGGTCGTTTCTCGACAGTGCCTTTGCTAACGACGTTAGCCATTTTGTTCGTTCTTAAGACCAACGTTGTAACCAAGGTCTTGAGTTGGTCTTAAGTTGTTCTTAAGTTGGTCTTAAGTTGGTCTTGCGTCTAAAGACCAACTGAAGACCAACTTAAGACCAACTTAAGACCAACTCAAGACCAACTTACGACCAACTCAAGACCGACTTAAGACGGTTAGCAAAGGCAAGAATCGAGAAACGGAGTCCTGGTCTATATGCTAGGAAGTCAAGTGAGGACCAATTGAAAATCCTTAAAATATTTCAGTCTATTAATCTACCTACTGCATCTCTCCAACTATATGAATAAGTTTTGTTTTGAGTAGTCTACATAATATTTTATAATTATCATTCAGAATTATTATCTACCTGAAATACTTATGTTTAATCTTCTTGAAATACTCATTAGATTTCCAAAACAGTGGGTAATGTTATTAAATCATTATTTGTTTTACAACTTGTGTGCGTGTGTGTGTGGAATGGATGTGTGTGTGTGTGTGTGTGTGTGTGTGTGTGTGTGTGTGTGTGTGTGTGTGTGTGTGTGTGTGTGTGTGTGTGTGTGTGTGTGTGTGTTGGGGGGTTGTATTTGTGTGGCAGAAAGGCATGAAGGCATGATGTGCAGCTCGTCCTTGAGACAGTGATAAAAACCAGATAAAGCCAGAGAAGCAGGGGCGCAGAAAGATGTAGCCTACCCCTCATACATTCCATTCACACTGACCAGAACATAATTGTAGAACTTTACTGTTTCCATTGGCTAGGCCACCATCTTGAAAACAAATAGTTTGGTGGCTTAGTTTGACTGTGTCACAATTTCTTTTACATGTATAACCCTGTCATAAAGTGTGTTTAGGCCCCTCCTCGTTATCCACTGGATGGTATATGAGGTAATATTAACAAAATATTAAGAGAAAATTGAAATGATGGCGTGGGTGATCTATAACAAAACCACTGCACTGTCTGAATCTTTGGAGCAATTGTTTTAAAGTGTGAGTGGGCACACTATTCATTCTGCACGAGCACTGATGTTTCTCCTAATCTCAGAGGTTATAAATACAACAAGGATAACCCAAGGACAGACAGACACTGCAGCATCCTCGCGACTCCTCCTAATAGGGAAACTAACAGGTACAGGTCACATAGTTGCCCCCAGTACCACTTACCACCGCTGCCTCGGGGGATAAGAGTAATTTGGTCCATTTTAGTCTCTCTGCTCCCTCTTATCTGGCTTCAGCCTTCAGGCTCCTAATTTGGCGAGTGGATGTTCCTTTATAAAGACCCAGCTGGCAAAGCTGAGGCAAGTGTTCCGTTGTCTCTTCTGTCGGGATCCCTGCTCTGTCTGAAAACAAACTCTCCTTTCCTCTGGCTCTCGACCAGCTGTAGACAGGCAAAATGGGGGACGCACTGATGGCAGAGTTTGGGAAGGCTGCACCTTTCCTGCGAAAGTCGGACAAGGAACGCCTTGAAGCTCAGACCAGGGCGTTCGACATCAAGGTCGAGTGCTTTGTCGTGGATCCGGACGTCGAATACGTCAAGGGGCAGATAGTCAGCAAAGATGCGGGAAAAGTGACAGTCAACACGGTGGAGGGCAAAACGGTGACGGTGAAGGAGGCTGATGTCCACCCCCAGAACCCGCCCAAGTTCGACAAAATCGAGGACATGGCGATGTTCACCTTTCTACACGAGCCCGCTGTGCTGTTCAACCTCAAAGAGCGTTACGCAGCATGGATGATCTACACCTACTCCGGACTGTTCTGCGTCACCGTGAACCCATACAAGTGGCTTCCCGTGTACGACTCGGAGGTGGTGGCCGCCTACAGAGGGAAGAAACGGACGGAGGCGCCCCCGCACATCTTCTCCATCTCCGACAATGCCTACCAATACATGCTCACTGACAGGGAGAACCAGTCTGTGCTCATCACCGGAGAATCTGGTGCGGGCAAGACTGTGAACACCAAGAGAGTCATCCAGTACTTTGCCAGCATCGCGGCAGTCGGCGGAGCAAAGAGGGACGAGAGCAAAGGGACACTGGAGGATCAAATCATCCAGGCCAACCCTGCGCTGGAGGCCTTTGGGAATGCCAAGACAGTCAGGAACGACAACTCGTCTCGCTTCGGAAAATTCATCCGCATTCACTTCGGAACAACTGGCAAACTGTCCTCTGCTGACATTGAAACGTACCTCCTGGAAAAATCCAGGGTGACCTACCAGCTAAAGGCTGAGAGGAACTACCACATCTTTTACCAGATCATGTCCAACCAAAAGCCAGAGCTGTTGGATATGCTGCTCATCACTAACAACCCATACGATTACTCCTATGTCTCTCAAGGGGAGATCACTGTGGCATCAATCAATGACGCGGATGAGCTGATGTTAACAGACAGTGCCTTTGATGTTCTCGGATTCACCGGAGAGGAGAAATTGGGCATCTACAAGCTGACTGGAGCCATCATGCACTATGGCAACATGAAGTTCAAGAATAAACAGAGGGAAGAGCAGGCCGAGCCCGATGGCACAGAGTCAGCAGACAAGTCATCTTACCTGATGGGGCTGAACTCAGCTGACCTGGTCAAAGGCCTCTGCCACCCAAGGGTCAAGGTAGGCAATGAGTATGTCACTAAAGGCCAGAGTGTAGACCAAGTCTATTATTCCATCGGTGCACTGGCAAAGTCAGTGTATGAAAAGATGTTTAACTGGATGGTTGTCAGAATTAACCTGTCCCTTGACACCAAGCAGCATAGGCAGTATTTCATTGGAGTACTGGACATTGCAGGTTTTGAGATCTTTGACTTTAACACATTTGAGCAGCTGTGCATCAACTTCACCAATGAGAAACTGCAACAGTTTTTCAATCACCATATGTTTGTGTTAGAACAAGAGGAATACAAGAAAGAGGGGATTGATTGGGAGTTCATTGACTTCGGAATGGACTTACAGGCTTGCATTGACCTGATTGAAAAGCCTCTTGGGATCATGTCTATTTTAGAGGAAGAGTGCATGTTCCCAAAAGCAAGTGACCAGACATTCAAGTCAAAGCTGTATGACAACCATCTGGGCAAGAATCACATGTTCCAAAAACCACGTCCGAAAGGAGAGGGTCACTTTGCACTCGTCCATTATGCTGGCACTGTGGACTACAACATTGGGGGCTGGCTGGTGAAGAACAAAGACCCGCTGAATGAGACAGTTGTAGGACTGTATCAGAAGTCCTCCTTGAAGCTGCTGAGCTATCTATTCTCTGCATACGCAGCAGAGGGTGGGGATGGAGGCGGAAAGGGAGGAAAAGCTGCCAAGAAGAAGGGCTCCTCTTTTCAAACAGTATCAGCTTTGCACAGGGAAAATCTCAACAAGCTGATGACCAACCTCAAGACCACCCACCCACATTTTGTCCGATGCTTGATCCCAAACGAGTCCAAGACTCCAGGGGCAATGGACAATTGCCTTGTGATGCACCAGCTGCGCTGTAATGGTGTGCTGGAGGGCATCAGGATCTGCAGAAAAGGCTTCCCAAATAGGGTCCTCTATGGAGACTTCAAGCAGAGGTACAGAATACTGAATGCCTCAGCCATTCCTGAGGGACAGTTCATGGACAGCAAGAAGTGTGCTGAAAAACTCCTCGGTTCACTGGACATTGATCACACCCAGTACAGATTTGGCCACACAAAGGTTTTCTTTAAAGCTGGGCTGCTAGGTACACTGGAGGAAATGCGGGATGAGCAACTCTCCAGAATCATTACAAGAATTCAGGCCAGAGGCAGAGGCATACTGATGAGAATAGAATACCAGAGGCTTGTGGAGCGCCGAGATGCCTTAATGGTAATTCAGTGGAACCTCCGGTCTTTCCTTGGAGTCAAGAATTGGCCCTGGATGAAAATGTTTTTCAAGATAAAGCCACTCCTCAAGAGTGCAGAGTCTGAAAAAGAGATGGCTAACATTAAAGATGAGTTCAACAAGATAAAAGAAGCCCTGGACAAATCTGAGGGAAGGAGAAAGGAACTAGAAGAGAAAATGGTGAGTCTTCTCCAAGAGAAGAATGACTTGGTGCTTCAGCTGCAGTCTGAGGGAGACACACTAAATGATGCAGAGGAGCGCTGTGAACAGCTGATCAAAAGCAAGATCCAGATGGAGGCAAAAGTGAAGGAAATGACAGAGAGGATGGAGGATGAGGAGGAGATGAATGCTGATCTCACAGCAAAGAAAAGGAAGCTTGAGGATGAATGTTCTGAGCTGAAGAAAGACATTGATGACCTTGAGTTGACCTTGGCCAAGGTGGAGAAAGAGAAGCATGCCACTGAGAACAAGGTTAAGAATCTCACAGAGGAAATGTCCTCTCAAGATGAATCTATCTTGAAACTGACAAAGGAGAAGAAAGCCCTTCAGGAGGCTCATCAGCAAACACTTGATGACCTGCAGACAGAAGAGGACAAGGTCAACACACTGAATAAATCAAAAATAAAGCTTGAACAACAATGTGATGACCTTGAGGGCTCCCTTGAACATGAAAAAAAGGTCAGAATGGAACTGGAGCGTGGCAAAAGAAAAATTGAAGGGGACCTTAAACTTACCCAAGAAAATGTCATGGACTTAGAGAATGATAAGCAGCAGCTGGAGGAAAAACTCAAAAAGAAAGAATTTGAGATGAGTGCACTAAACAGTAAAGTTGAGGACGAACAACTTGTGGGAATACAGCTCCAGAAGAAACTGAAGGAAAATCAAGCTCGCATTGAGGAGCTGGAGGAGGAATTAGAAGCGGAACGAGCGGCGCGAGCCAAAGTGGAGAAGCAGAGATCTGACCTGTCTCGAGAACTAGAGGATATAAGCGAACGACTGGAAGAAGCAGGCGGGGCCACCAGCACTCAAGTGGAGCTCAACAAGAAAAGAGAGGCAGAGTTCCAGAAACTTCGCAGAGACCTTGAAGAGGCAACCCTGCAGCATGAGGCCACCTCCGCCTCCCTGCGGAAGAAGCAAGCTGATAGCGTGGCCGAGTTGGGCGAGCAGATTGACAACTTGCAGAGAGTCAAGCAAAAGCTTGAGAAAGAGAAGAGTGAGCTGAAGCTGGAACTGGATGACATCTCCTCAAACATGGAGAGCATAGTGAAGGCCAAGGTGAACCTTGAGAAAATGTGTAGATCCATGGAGGACCAGATGAATGAGCACAGGACAAAGGCAGAGGAGGCCCAAAGAGCCCTGAATGACTTCTCTGTGCAGAGGGCCAAGCTTACCACTGAAAACGGAGAGCTTGGGCGGCAGCTGGAGGAAAAGGAAAGCCTGATATCACAGCTCACCAGAGGGAAGATGTCATTCACACAACAAGCAGAAGACTTGAGGAGGCAGCTGGACGAGGAAGTGAAGGCAAAGAATGCCCTGGCGCACGCAGTGCAGTCGGCGCGTCATGACTGTGACCTGTTGAGGGAGCAGTTTGAGGAAGAGCAGGAGGCCAAAGCAGAGCTGCAGCGAGCCCTTTCTAAAGCAAACACTGAAATTGCCACTTGGAGGACAAAGTATGAAACAGACGGCATCCAGAGGACAGAGGAGCTGGAGGAGGCCAAGAAAAAACTGGTGCAGAGGCTGCAGGAGGCTGAAGAGGCAGTGGAGGCTGTAAACGCAAAGTGTTCATCCCTTGAAAAGACCAAGCATCGTCTTCAGAACGAGATCGAAGACCTGATGTTAGACATGGAGAGAGCAAATTCAGCCACTGCTACCCTTGACAAAAAGCAGAGGTCCTTTGACAAAGTCATTTCAGAATGGAAACAGAAGTACGAGGAGTCACAATGTGAGCTCGAGGGCTCGCAGAAAGAGGCTCGGTCACTCAGCACCGAGCTCTTCAAGCTAAAGAATGCCTACGAGGAGGCGCTAGACCACCTGGAGACAACCAAGAGAGAAAACAAGAATTTGCAGGAGGAGATCTCAGACCTGACTGATCAGCTGGGAGAGGGAGGGAAGAGCGTCCATGAGTTGGAGAAGATGAGGAAGATGCTGGAGCAGGAGAAATCTGAGCTTCAGTCTGCCCTTGAGGAAGCAGAAGGTTCTTTGGAGCATGAAGAGGGTAAAATCCTCCGTGCACAGCTGGAGTTCAACCAAGTGAAAGCTGA
This sequence comes from Engraulis encrasicolus, assembly GCF_034702125.1. Lineage (NCBI taxonomy): Eukaryota > Metazoa > Chordata > Actinopteri > Clupeiformes > Engraulidae > Engraulis > Engraulis encrasicolus. The sequence goes on from NC_085874.1 coordinate 29,135,212, forward strand.
CATTGAGCGCAAGCTGGCAGAGAAAGACGAAGAGATGGAGCAAGCCAAGAGAAATTACCAGCGAATGGTCGATTCTCTACAGACCTCCCTCGAATCCGAGACGAGAAGCAGAAACGAGGCCCTGAGGATTAAGAAGAAGATGGATGGCGACCTCAATGAGATGGAGATCCAGCTCAGCCAGGCCAACAGGCAAGCTGCAGACGCCCAGAAGCAGGTAAAGACCATCCAGGCATTCCTCAAGGACACCCAGCTGCAGTTGGACGACACCATCCACAGCAATGACGACCTGAAGGAGAACGTTGCAATTCTGGAGCGCAGGAACAACCTCATCCAGGCCGAGCTGGAAGAGCTGAGGGCCGTTCTCGAGCAGACAGAACGAGGACGCAAGCTGGCCGAGCAAGAGCTCACCGATTCCACAGAGAGGATGCAGCTGCTGCACTCCCAGAACACTGGCCTGCTCAATCAGAAGAAAAAGCAGGAGTCCGACCTGATGCAGCTCCAGACGGAGACCGAGGAGCTCATCCAGGAGAGCCGCAACGCGGAGGAGAAGGCCAAGAAGGCCATCACCGACGCCGCCATGATGGCAGAGGAGCTGAAGAAGGAGCAGGACACCAGCGCCCACTTGGAGCGCATGAAGAAGAACATGGAGCAGACCATCAAGGACCTGCAGCACCGGCTCGACGAGGCAGAGCAGGTGGCCATGAAGGGGGGCAAGAAGCAAGTGCAGAAGATGGAGTCCCGCATCCGGGAGCTGGAAGGCGAGCTGGAGGCGGAGCAGAAGCGAGGGGTAGAGTCCATGAAGGGGGTCAGGAAGTACGAGCGCCGCATCAAGGAGCTCACCTACCAGACGGAGGAAGACAAGAAGAACATGGTGCGCCTCCAGGACCTGGTGGACAAGCTGCAGCTGAAGGTATTTTTTCCATTTTCTTACACTAATCTGTTCAAATCCCACAACAGTGTCTAACCATCCCTGGCAAGGTTTTTTTTAATGCCATTCTCTAACTTTGTTATTCCATGATTTCCAAACTCAAAGCCACTCAGTATACCTTGACATTAACTTTTACCAAATATTATTTTTCTTAATCAACCTACCTATTTTTTGTTGTTGTTAATCTAACTGTTAAAGGGGTATGCCACTATTTTTGGGCTTAATACAGTTACAATCGTTGGCTTGGGTTTATAAAGGTGGTTAAGTGTCTTAAGGTGTTAAGCATTGTCTTGCTTTAAGATAAGTTAAAAGAGGGAGGATGTCGCTAAGCTAGTGAAAGTCAATGGATCCATGCATGCTACACGGATGCATTGACTTTCACTAGCTTAGTGACATGCTCCCTCTTTTAACTTGTCTTAAAGCAAGACAACGGCTTACACGAAAAATAAGACACTTTACCACCTTTATAAACCCAAAATAGTATGGGTATGCCACTATTTTGGGTTTATAAAGGTGGTAAAGTGTCTTATTTTTCATGTTAAGCATTGTCTTGCTTTAAGATAAGTTAAAAGAGGGAGGATGTCGCTAAGCTAGTGAAAGTAAATGCATCCGTGTAGCATGCTACACGGATGCATTGACTTTCACTAGCTTAGTGACATGCTCCCTCTTTTAACTTGTCTTAAAGCAAGACAACGGCTTACATGAAAAATAAGACACTTTACCACCTTTATAAACCCAAAATAGTGGCATACCCCTTTAAAACACATTGAGCTGTATGTCTTGTATGAATTGTGCTATACAAATAAAATCATCACCAGTATTATTATTATTGCTATTATTATTATTATTATTATTTCTTTCAAGGTGAAGTCCTACAAGCGGACTGCAGAGGAAGCGGAGGAGCTGGCCAACGGGAACATGGCCAAGCTCCGCAAGCTGCAGCACGAGCTGGAGGAGGCTGAGGAGAGGGCCGACATCGCAGAGTCCCAGGTCAACAAGCTGCGTGCCAAGACCAGAGATGGCATGCCCAGCAAGAAGTCTCCCGATGAGTAGGCCTAATCAGAGCCGTATATAGAGAGGGCCTAATGATAGAGTTGTCAGATTGCTGCAGCTCCAATAAGAATCACTCAGGGCATGTCACATCGCAAAATGCAATGTAAAGGCTCTTTGTGTTTTTTTTCCCCCCTCCCAATGCAATAATGTGCCAGAATGCAGTTTCTGTATAATACAGTCCTGCAATTGTTGTAGCAAAATGTTTCAAAATGATACATCATATACTGAATAATATAGTATATTTTGTTGGGTAAGTCTGAGCCTTCTGATGTCCTCATATAGAGAAAACATGTTCATACATGCCGGAAAACTACAACGATACTCATGTCATAAGCAAGAAGATTTCATCAGTGCAGGATGTGGCAATAGTAGGAAAATGCACGTCATGAATTGGCTTTTTCCTAAAGATAAAAAAACTTTATTTTTGTGGACAGTGGACCCCTTAAACACTTAAAATAAAATGAAATAAAAATGTGGAGTGCAATTAAGATTTTTGTTCTTTGAAATGATTTCTACAAGGTGGTGGATTGGCACGTTATTTGCCAAAACAGATTCATTCTTTAGACGTATTATTCATTTGACTAATTGTTCAATTTAAAATTGACATAATAGGAGTTGTAGCAGAACTCCAGTCATGAAGGGTTGATGAATTTAATAGAGTGAGGGATGACCTCTACTGGCCAGAGATGGAACTGACATGCAGAGACCAAGCTGGGAATTGGAATGGACCCACATTATTTTATATGAGAAGTGTAATTTCCCCAATCAAAAATGAATAATTGTTGTTGGTGGGAAATACTCATGAAAAATATAACATTTGTAAATGGGCAGCATAGATTAATTTCTGTAAGTAAACTACTAGACAAATAAATATTCTACCTTTAAAAGAAAGTGTTTGTTGCTACAAAAAGCAAAATGAAGGGCAGAAACACACAAATTCATGTCGTGCCTTTTATTTCCAAATTGGACGTTTCATCAGTTGGGCATCACATGTGTTTCAGTAACATCGTCCCAACTAGGCTCACTCACGCAGTTAAGCTGAAGTAGCTTCATCAGTGTCTTAGAAAAATAGTCTGCTTGGGGCGCTTCCGAATAAGCTTACTTACCAATGACATCCAAAAACACAACATCAACAACAACAGAGGTTAACTTAAAACCATAGAGCATACTGCAGCAAAAATAAAGAAACAAAAACAAATATATTAACAACTTCAAATACAATATTTACATTCGTTAAGTTATCTATCTGAAAATGCAAACAGTACATACTATGTATATTGCCTCTTTAAACTCTCGTCATAGGCTAGGCATCCTTTCTATGCTATACTGTGTATATGCCTCCCTTTTTAATTTGACCACGTCTTTGGGCCAAATGCCATCAGGCATAACGGCCTGAAACTAGAACCATTCTGGTAGCAGCAGCATAATCTGTCCCCATGGTAATCATCATCAGCATCATCATCACCATCATCATCATCATTATTAGTCAGCAGCTTCACCTGTCTTTTTCGTCCAGGTGTTCTCCCCATTGACCAAACAGTGCTAAGACACTGGTGTGAATCTTGACTCTTTCATTTGGGATTGTTCCATCTCCATCTTCATTATTTTTTTACATTCATGAAACCCTCTCTCCCTCGTCTGTGTCCTCCCTCCTCCCCTCCCGCCATCTTTGGACCGTAACAGGGGCTTGTCACATTGCAGCATCTGCTTCAGTATTTACAGCGATGAGAAGAAAAAATACTCTTCCCATCCAATGATGAGAAGAAAATACTCTTCCTATCCAAATCAGAGTCCACACCTCCCCTACCCCACACTTTACAGTGATGACGAGAAATCACTTTTCCTGTACTACGCGTAACCCCCCACCACCCCCTAGGTCATGAAAAAATACTCTTCTCATTCAAATGACAGCACCCCGCATCCTCTCACACATACACATACATACAGATACAGAGTATACAGATTAAATACTAAACAACAACACATACACACACACACACCCACCCACACAAACAGTACATACACTCTCACTACTACTACCTCCCCCCTCTCTCTCACATACACATTTTCATGTATATACGTGCCATCCAGGTGCCATAAGAGTACACAGGTAACATACTGACAAAACTTAAACACACACACACACACACACACACACACACACACACACACACACACACACACACACACACGTCCATTTACCGTCAAATTGGGAGTATACAGAGACAACACACCGACACACAAACACTCACACTCACTGCCTATGGTGTGTGTGTGTGTGTGTGTGTGTGTGTGTGTGACACAGGGGTCATCAGTGCCCCCGTGAGGAGATCAAAGACCAGAGTGCTACAGGGGGGTATACTGAGAAGCTGGATCAGTAGAAAACCAGGTTAAGTTAACCGTGTGGTAGAGGTACAGCACCTAATAGAAGAGCCTGCAGTCCTCATTTTCTAAACTTAATGATACCTGCAGGTACAGCTATTAGCAGCTTTACCCCTTCCTGTAGGTTAACTAAGCACTGGTCTGTTTCTTTAAGTATACCCTCCAGGTCTCCTGACGCAACCATACAAAATAAATAATTAAAACCCAGTTGCTTTGTTGCAGCTGAAAGTGTGCCAGGGCCCTACAATACATGACAGTACATTACAGTACAGAGACCCCAATAAAGTGGTTGTAGCCAAAAAAGGCAGCTTCCCTTAAGTGCTCCTAAAACGTCCCTCCCTCCCCCTCCCCCTGAAGAGGGCGCCATCTGTACTCAGACAACTAGGGGATTGTCCAGCAAATTTAACTAGCTCCATATCCGTCAGATACCGCAGCGATATAGCACGGGCAAGAACATTGTCAGTATCTTTAAAAATCAAGTGCATGAGTGAGTAGGACAGAAAGTGTTGTCCATATGTTACACTGGAAGAACAGGAAGGCATGAACCCTATTGGAGATAAACAAACACAGGCTGACGTCAGACTCGCGTCACTCGTGTGACTGATGTCAGTGTTGAGCACTACTGCCCAGATAGTGGTTTGGCTGTGGGTGGGAAGGGGAGGGTTTTTTTTATCTTCTCTTTCTTACTTTCCCATTCAGACATGGGAAGTAATAAACACAATTACAACTCTTTGTATAACCAGTGCATGTAAAGAAATTGACAATAAAGCCGACTCGACTTGACTTGACTAAAGGTTACCAACAGGATTGTTCTGTGAATGTAAAACTGACCTATGGACAGTGGCATTTCAGGTTCATGAAAACACACACGTCCTTCACCTATGTAACATTTCACAGGTCAAATGTTGCTTCCAAGCGGGTCACTGACGTTACACATTTAACTGGTTGTTTATATCACCATATTCCCTTCACGGAGGTAGTTTTTGGTTTCGATAGCAGATGTAACAAGTACACTCATACAATAAGCACATCTTCAGAGTGTACACACATACAGTATAGAGATAGAGAGGGAAAGAGAAATCGATCACGAAAAGCTGATTATTACATAAACCCAAACACATGGAAGGACATCTGATCTCCATGCTACAAGACGGCCATTTGGGGTGCGTTAGCATAGCGAAGGCAAAGACTTTTAGCAGTTTGGTCACCCAAGAAGACCAGGGGGAGTAGGAGAGAGAGAGAGAGAGAGAGAAGAGGAGAAGGAGGAGAGGAGAGAGAAGAGGTTGAAGAAAAGGAGGAGGAGAGAGAGAGGGGAGAAGAAGAAGAAGGAGGAGAGGAGAGGAGAGAGAAGAGGCTGAAGAAAAGGAAGAGAGGGAGGGGAGAAGAAGGAGAGAGAGAGAGAGAGAGAGAGAGAGAGAGAGAGAGAGAGAGAGAGAGAGAGAGAGAGAGAGAGAGAGAGAGAAGAAGAAGAGAGGGTGAGAAGAGAGAGGATGAAGAAGGAGGATGAAGAAAAATCGGTTCATCAGAACTCTACAGTGTACCAGGCTCCTCTCTCTGCCTCTCGCTGCTAAATATTTGAACCTTTTTCCAGTAACAAAGCCACTGCTTCTCCTTTCGCATGCCGATACTTCTTTCTTTGACATATACATCCTTATCAAGTGGTTTTCCCTTCGTAAGGCATATTGTAAAAGAAAGAAAAAAAATTAAACTAAGGATTAGTTGCATATGAAGGTGAGGTTTTTTTTTTTTACACATGTGCCCTTTTCTCACTCTGGTTGTCTTGACTCCGTGTGTGTGTGTGTGTGTGTGTGTGTGTGTGTGTGTGTGTGTGTGTGTGTGTAGTTCACAGGCTGCTGGGCTGGCTCTGCAGATTGGTGCTGTTGTGATGTGTCTGAGTCTGTGTCTGAGTCTGTGCCTGAGTGGTGGCAGGGGTTGTGGGGGTTGCGGGCTCGCATTCGCCGGCGCCCCCCACGTTCTCTCCGCGCGCGTACATGAGCACGAGCGTGACAGTGGCGAAGGTGGCCGCGTTGACGGGGAAGGCCCGGAGCAGCGTGGAGGTCAGGCCGCGCGTGAACACCATCCAGCCCTCCCGCGCCACGCTCTGGCGTATGCAGTCCATGATGCTGCTGTAGCGGTAGACGCCGCCCACCCCGTCGGCCTGCAGCCGCGACTTGATGACGTCCACGGGGTACGTGGATATCCAGGAGCAGATGCCCGACATGCCGCCGCAGAACAGCAGCTTGGGGATCATGTAGGGGTCGTCGGGTTCACAGCCGATCTGCCGCGTCAGCACGTCGTACGCCAGGAAGTACACGCCGAAGCCCGGCGTCTCGCGCACCAGCGTCGTCACCATGCCGCGGTTCACGCCGCGCACGCCCTCGCGGGCGTAGATGCGCCTCAGGCAGTCCAGAGAGTTCTTGTAGACCTACAATGATGATAATAGTGACAAATTTAATAATAACAATAACAATAACAATAAAAAGAAGAGCAATTATAATAATAATGATAATAATAAATATCTATTTTAAGCGCCTTTCTACGGTGTTGTAGCTTTGTGACGTGTAGTTTTCCTGCAGTCACCACAAATGTTGCCTGAGGCAAAATAACCTGTCAATAAAAAAATGTTTCTACCACTTTACTTTTGCCAACAACAGCGAGACAAGAAAGGGAAATGGTGAAATTGTGTCCAGACCAAAACCACCCCTAACCCAAACCCGTCACAGGACGTTGTACAGCACAAGTTCACACAAAAACTCATAGTGCAAACTTGTGATAGACGGTTTAAAGCTCTCCAATACAGCTTTCAGATGCAAACAAGAGCCATAAATAAGCTCCATAGCGGCCTCTAGTGGTTCTTCTCGCGAACGTTTGCATTGAACTAAAATATTGACTTATATAGACCTATTGACTTGATAATATGTGCTCTTTTGTAATCACGCCCTTCCTTGCATCCAGCTCGCTCCACTTCTAAGAGGCTTTTTCAATGTTCATAAGTGCGATTCTCTCCCTTGCTCATGAGTTCTCCGCTTCGTCGTTCACACAACTGCAATCATGTTCTGCACTTCCCACGGGATGTTTGATATGACTTGTTCCCTGTATACCCCGTTTTTATTGCACATTTCCAGTAACGAGAACGATGAGACAAAAGGCTTATTTTATTGTAACAGTAATAAAGAGCTCGAGGTCGAGGAGCTAAGCCGCGTTTTCATGTTGTGGTGTTGAAAGTGAAAGTGGACATTTATCTGAAGCTTAGGCAATAGCAAGATGACAGCTTACATGCATAAAGGTCTAATGTTCTACCTATGAGTTCACGTTTGTCTCCTCTTGATCGGCAACATATTTCTTTAGGTTCAACCGACTGATGTGTCCTTTGACATCAAGTACAATGTGTGCCATCATATTTCAACTTCTATACATTTATAGGCTATGTAGCTTTGTAAACTAAACGAGGTATAGCCTAGATGGCGTGGGCTTTGAGAAAGCTAAATCCACATCTTTGCTCTTGAGGCGTTCAGCTCTCTCCGTTTTGAAGGGGCTTTTCCAATGTTCACACAAGCGATTTATTTCCCTGTCCAAATCCCCTTTTCATCTCAATTGGCTCATCATTTATCTGCAGTGCCATTCGTTATTTTCGCTGGTTATGCCAGCATGATATTTTACAGTCAGCTAACAGCCAGTTCTCAGCGAGCTGCTGCTACAGTTTAGCCTAGAAATCTAGACGCCCCCATCGGCCACCAATTTAATTGCCAGAGCTGTAGGCCTACGCGGCGTCAGTGGGCAAACCTGCAAGTGCTGTTTCGGGCCAGGGCCAGCAGATGGAGAGGGAAATATCGCCATTTTCACAATAACAGTCCAGTCAAGATAAACCTTGAGTTCCCAGCCGTTTCATGACAATTGAAAAGTTGCATAGTGTTTCTTTAAGTCAGTGTGTTATCCAAATGCATGATGCCACGTTGCAGTTATCGGCTAGGACTGAAAGGTGTGTGTTCAGCATTGCCTTGTGACCTTGTGATGAATGGTAAGCTATACCTATAAGCTGCATGACGGGCAGGGCGAAGAGAGGTTTGTTAACCTGTGTATTGTTACTGTGGAGCAGGGCTTGACACTGGCACCTGCCAACCGGCCAAATGCTGGTAAAACTTGGCTGTGGCTGGTTATCATTTCAGTGTCACTAGCCAGTTTGGCAGGTAGCTTATTCTATGGTATGACATATCAGAATCGCCTATGTATATTTTGCACTGCCCCTTGTGCATCAATTGTTTGTATTTAAGTTCAAGAAAATGACGAAACCCATGCACTCCTCTTCTTCCTTAAAGAAACTCATCTTCTGAGGTTAGATGTACAGCGTCATGATAAAAAAAACAAAAACAAATTTGTGGCTAGTAGAATAGCTGGATGGCTAGTGAATCGGGAAAACCACTGGCCACAGTCAATCAAGTAAAAAAGTTAATGTCAAGCCCTGGTGTGGAGGTGTGTGTGTGTTAAGCTATGCCTTGTGACCTTGCGTGCGGACTTCTTCTTCTCCCCGGTGCCCTGCATCTGCATGCGCGTCTTAGCCAGCTCCATGGGGCAGCAGATCACACACTGGATGGCGCCCGCGGCCGCGCCCGCCGCGAACTGGTTAAGGGGCGTGTCCTGCCCCAGCAGGCGCATAGTGTTGCCCTGCACGCCAAACACGATGGCGTTGATGAAGGTCAGACCCATCATGGGGGAGCCCACACCCTTATATAGACCCGTCATCTAAAGAGAGGAGAGAAAAGAGAGAGGAAAGGAAATGAGATGAAAAAAAAATACCCATCAGACCCATCATGGGGGAGCCCATGCCCTTATACAGTGCCATGAGAAAGTTTGGGCACCCTTTTGGAAAATCATTACATCGGTTTATTTCTCGTTGAGCTTTTAAAGTAGCAACTTCCTTTTAACATGTGTTAAACTGTAGGGAAAGAGAAACATTTCAGCAGTGGAAGAATTTTCATAGGTGTTATAGAAAGAATTGTATGTGGATTTAAACAAAAATATGTGTGTGCATAAATATGGGCACCCCAAAGAAGGTATACGATTAATATGAAGTAGAGCTCACCTTTGCTGATCTAATGGCCTGTGGACTTGCTATACAAGGAGACAAGTTCCAACAGCCTGGTACTACTGAATAGTTGCCAATTATTCTATCCAGAACCCCTCTAATTCAGTCAGGTTACTCATCTGTCTTCTTTAGACATCCTGGTTCAAATAAATTCATTCTTTTTCAATGATGGTGATATCTCAAGATTGGTATGACCATTTCAAGACATTGTACTTGTTGTTTTGCATTAACTCATTGTTGAATTTTGGATCAGTGCAGTGCAAACACGGCCCTGCTGGAAAGTCCAAACTCTGCTCAGCTCTAATTTTGTGACTGACACTCGAACATTCTTTTGAAAAATATGCTATTTGAAAAGAATTAGTACTGCCCTTAACTGTAATAAGTTTTACAGTGTGTATACTATCCACGCAGACCTATAGTAGGGTGTGTTTTAGACCAGACGTCATAAAATGTATGGGTGAATTTTTTGCCATGTCCACCTCACATTGCTAAGGTCAAATAACTTTAGCTCAGTCTCATCTGACCACACTATGATTTCCCAAAATGCTTTTAGCTTGTCCAGATAAGCTTTCTGCATAAGTTTAACAACTTATTTCTGATGGATACACAGGAAAGCCTTTTTATTCGTCACCCATCCAATGAGCTTTTGCCTTGTGAAAAGTATACGTGGAAGGACCCATGTCTAAGTCTGCACTATCAGCAGCTATGGTCTTGTAATTCTATGGAGGTGTTCTGTAGTGTGCCTGTTACCATTCTTACCATCCTTTAGCCATGCCCCTTTAACTATTTTTCAAACTATAGTTTGTTCAGAGCCCACCATATTCCACTCTCCAAGACAGAACTGAGGACAAGACTTGTCTGCTATTTTGTATGATAAATAGCATTTTAATGACCAATCATGTCTGTCTTGGTGACTGAAGGGATTCCAAAGTCATTAAAACCAGTTTGTGCTGCAAAGGTGAGCTCTACTTCATATTAATGGTATACCTTCTTTGGGGTGCCCATATTTATGCACACACATATTTTTGTTTAAATCCACATAAAATTCTTTCTATAACACCTATGAAAATTCTTCCACTGCTGAAATGTTTCTCTTTCCCTTCAGTTTAACATATGTTAAAAGGAAGTTGCTACTAGGGCTGTGCAATATATCGTATCAATATCGTGATATCAATATCGCTGTCGAACAATATCAAATTTCATAATATCGATTTGAGACAATATTTTTGTCATTTGTCTATACTGCCAAAAGGTAGGTTATAAGCACAATGTATTGCCCTCGCAGCCCTCCACTTGAGCCATTGCGAGCACAAAGCAGACTTGCTACCCAACACTCATGCAGAACACCACTGTGTCTTTCTCTATGGCCCTCTACTACGACTGCTGAAGGGAGTGAAGATTGTGAATTGTTTAGCACAATTCATTTGTTTTTAAATAAAATATCGTCTAAAATATCGTGAGATCAATATTGACCAAAATAATCGTGATATTGATTTTTCTGATAATTGAGCAGCCCTAGTTGCTACTTTAAAATTTCAACGAGAAATATACCGATGTAATGAATTTCCAAAAGGGTGCCCAAACTTTCTCATGGCACTGTATAGGCCCGCATCTAGAGAGAGGCGAGAAGATATAATCTAATCTAATATAATATAATATATTAGGGCCGCATAAATATTTGAAACTCACGATTTTGGCCATTAAAATTGCAATTTAATCGTGGTTGCACATGGGGCAATAAAGTGACCTGCCTTCACGCGTCCTTGAAGTCAGAACATGTTTACAGGCTGGTGTTTCTGACCACAAATCTGTAGGCCCACCCCCGCTTCATGCTATTGCCTTTTACATAATTATTTAATTTCAATTTCATTTTGTTCATCCTTTATATAATACATTCTTGGTTATACTTCTGATGCAGCATAGTGGAAATATTGAGATTTGGGGAAAAAAAAAAACATCTTATCAATCAAACGTAAGTCAATCAATCAGGTCAATCAACTTGTTGTGTGACCATGAAAATAGAAATCAATACAGGTTCAAATTGTACAGGAATTTCGTGCATCAAGGCATTTTAGGATTGGCTTCAGTTGCGAAAAAAGTGGCAAATTGCAACGCCATGAATTCCTGGAGGGACTTATCTTTGGTTTTCACCAGTGAGTCAGAGATCACTCATGAAAGGGTCAGCCTTGTGTGTGTGTGTGTGTGTGTGTGTGTGTGTGTGTGTGTGTGTGTGTGTGTGTGTGTGTGTGTGTGTGTGTGTGTGTGTGTGTGTGTGTGTGTGTGTGTGTGTGTGTGTGTGTGTGGGTGCATCCCAATATGTGTCCTTGCCTCCTCCACTTGTGCTTGTCTCCTCGTCCCGCCTCCTGGCCCCTCCTCCGTGGAGAAAACGATAAAGTTTCCCAGCTGTCAGCTTCGCCACAACAACTTTTGAGGGACTGTTTTTCATTCACCATCCCAATTGCAAATGAGAAAAAGACTTTACAATTGAGCTTTTGCAAGATATTGAAATATAATGCTGTTGTCAGTGATGTCATCATGACGAGAAGCAAGTGGAGGAGGCAAGTGGAGGAGGCAAGGTCACATATTGGGATGCACCCTGTGTGTGTGTCACCGACCCCTGTAGTGAGACATCCTGTTGCGGTGATTGGTTAAAATTGCAACATCACAGAATTTCACACAGAAGGACTTTTACAGTTTTTCTCGGTTGCTTACACACAATTTCTGGAATCATGTCTCGAATTCTCAAAACTCTACACACAAATCCAAAAACTCACACAAAACGGGCAAAACCCCTCACTATTCCTTGTCTCAAAATGATGTATTCTCTTCTAAAAAGGCAATTTTGACCTCAAAATACAAACACAAGCATAATTTTAATTCACACTCATATGAACACTGATGTGCATATGGTAAAAATACTCAGCTTGACGCACAGTAGACCTTATTTTGTTCAGTGTTCCACTTACTGAAGGGATCTTTGTATTATAAAATACTGAAATATTGTTTTCAGACTCAGTACACAGATGTGTGGCAAAAATATATATTTTACAAATTTTTCTGATATTGAAAAAAAATGGCAGTAATTTACTGTGAAATATTGGGTAACCACATGAAAGTGATATCTTGTATTACTAATTTGGAAATCAAAAACTAAACAAATTTGTGTTCTCACTGCATCCACTCATGTTTTCATCAATATCACATGCAATGTGTGTCTTTAGGGGGTGATGATTTCAGATTGTAAACAGGTATGAAGAGAGTTTGCCCATGTGATGAAGTGAATATAGTATGGCAGATTTTGGTATTTTGAATGAAAGTGTGTTCCATGCCAAAACCAGGAATTTTCCTCATGAAAAATGTGTCTAATCCAGAGAATTGTGTGTAGTGTTTTGAAAAGAGTGTGTTTTAAAACTGAAATGTAAATGCAAAGAAGGAATTGTGCTTATAGTTCAGGGACATTGGTTAGGGGATTTGGGAAATGGGTGAGATGTTTCCAGAATTGTGTGTGAAGTACCAGAAATTGTGTGGAAACAATCAAGAAAAACTGTAAAACATATCTATCTTTGGTTTCCAGCCGTGAGTCAGAGGTCACTCATGAAAGGGCCATAACCTTGTGAGAGAGGAGGGTGCAGATGCTTGTCTAAATCAGCTGATCAGAAGAGGCAGTAGAAATTGTGTGATTGTGTATGTGTGTGTGTGTGTGTGTGTGTGTGTGTGTGTGTGTGTGTGTGTGTGTGTGTGTGTGTGTGTGTGTGTGTGTGTGTGTGTGTGTGCGCGCGCACGCGTGCGTGTGTCTTACCGACTCCTGTTTTATGATGGACTGGAAGCAATGGAAGGTCCCTCGGTACAGTGGCTTTTCCACACTCTGGACCTGCAGTCTGACCTGAGAGACAACATCACACACACATGTCATGAGGAACACACACACGCGCACACATGTGCGCACACACACACACGCATGCACGCACATATGGGCCCTCCCTTTAAATTCCATTCATATTAACCCTAACAATAGCTAAAGAATGCTAAACTGTGCCAAAAATCAAAACAATCTATAACCCTAAACTGTCAGTGAGGAAATACCTTCACACTTTTACTTTTACCAGTAACAACAAAACTACCACAGCAAAAGGAGTCAAAACATGTGGGGTCCAGGACACACACACACACACACACACACACACACACACACACACACACACACACACACACACACACACACACACACACACACACACACACACACACACACACACACACACACACACACACACACACACACACACACACACACACACACACACACACACACACACACACACACACAGACCTGAGAGACAGACAACAACAAATGGGCCATGAGATTGACGAACACATCACACACACACACGTGTCTGATCAGAAGGTGACTGCCAGCCGTACACTTAAACTTAACAGGTGCCCGTCATCAGGCCATGGAGTGCTATGCCAGGTCACTTTTGCAAATATGCAAAAATGCAAAGATGTACTTTTCACTTCAACTAGAACTCTAAATTAACAGCAGCCAACCAGCCAACATTTAAGTCTGACTGGTAGAAAATACCAACTTACTAGCCACTTTGACCCATTCGTGAGTGTGTGGCTAAGACTAACATCCACAAGCCATTTTGGCTGGTGACTGAAAAAGTTAATTTAGGGCCCTGACTTCTAACTTATGTTTTTTTTTTTTAACTGGGTGTATGGGTGAATAAATAGAGAAAAACCTGAAGAGTGCCGCCCTTCTATTATTTTCTTTCATTCCTCTACACTGTCCTCAACAAGCATAGCCAGAGAGGCTTGAATCCCACTGGCCAACAGAATATCTAATGTCTTTGGCATAGCTCATAGCTTAACAAGACGTCTCGTCTCTATGACATCACTATACGGGCGAGCAGCCAAGCCGGGTGGTCACTTTCTTCTGAGGAAGAGCAATTGAAGTCACGGCAGCTTAATTTAGACTGGTCACTTCGCTCGAGGTCACTTCACTTGAAGTCGTCCCCTGACTGCAACAGCTGTTTGTGTTGGTGGCCTGGCTGCTGATTTATGTGGCGTTGATCTGCTCCGTGTTCTGTTTATAATTAGAAATTGCAAGTCTAACTATTCTTTATTCAAGAGGCCCAAATCTGCCTTCGTTTGAGATGGACAAAAAAGACAAAAGACAGAGTGTCGCGCCAGTAACTCCAGTCCTTCTGGGTGTGTTGGTTCCAAAGCGATAATCCACAGAAACAAACAGTGGAACTCGCACACCAGCAGCCGATGCAATAATTGGTTTATTGCTTTACATACACAGGTGATAAAAGTGCTACCCAAAAGGGCAAAACCGTTTCGGTCACCAGAGGAAGCAATTATTGCATCAGCTGTGGTGTGCGAGTTCCACTCTTTGTTTTCGTTTGAGATGGCACACATGAAACTGAGGAAATGGTGAGACTGGATGACAACAGAGCGACCCTGCTAAGAAACACTTTGGGGGTCCCATTATCCTAACTCCTGTCCTCGAACCTGTGTTTGTGGCCTTGCACCTCGCTGACGCCCTGGATCATGGAGAAAACAAAGTTTTGCTGCTGTCAGCCTATTCACAACAACTTTTGTTTATCTCAAGTGTTTTCCGAAAAAGCCCTATTCTTTTGTACTGACAACACCAACGCTTTTCTTAGGTTCTAAACGTTTCAACCGTCTCTGACAACACTGTCAACTTAAACTTGGCTATGGAGTCCATGTCTAATGACACCATTTTACTCTAGTACGGGGATAAGCTACAGTATGGAGCATTGATAATGGGGATGCGAGGGGGCCAATGAAAGACTCCTTTGTTACACGGAGACAGGAAAAAGCAGCGGGACATAATCTACGGCGGTGTCCACTAACTCCAATTGTGTTCCTGGCAATGCCTCTGCCTTCTCAAAAGGACACAGCATGTTATGATGACGCAGGTCCTCCTCATTCAGATAGTCGTGATTGACTGCTTGATAGAGGTTATGTCAGGCTGAATAGTGCAGCCTGCTGATTTATTCAACGGTGTAATTTGAGCTGGCAGTCTCTACTCACCTTCACAGTGTCGAATGGATGTCCCACCAAGACTCCTGCCGCACCTAACACCCAGGAAGAAACAGGACAGAGAGAGAAAAATAAGTGTAAGCATTGAGCAGACGACACAAGAATGGTGATGCAGCAGGTTGCAAAAATAACTCATGGGGGGGGAGCACCAACAAGCAATACGTTCTTATGTAAACGTCATGAGATCCCCCCCCCACACCCCTCTTTCACATGCTTACGTAATCTGGGCACAACCTGATGCCTGGGGGCTCGCCACGGGCATGTGTATAAATCAACCTCTACTGCTCCATACGCCCAAGAGGAGCAAAGCAACATCAATGCACCAATACAACCCTCCCTCTGTGTAGAGAAAATTAGCAGGCCAGTCACACACGTACAGCCATTCCCGACATCTGTCTGCATTTCCATTCATTTGCCTTGAATTAGATCCAGGGTTTACCCCCGCATTTTATTGCTAAGGCGGCCACCTTGACAAGAAACACCCACCACCTTGACTAGGTCCTCTGAAAAGGCAGAGATGTCATGTTGTGAATGTAACTTCTAAAGTTGCTTAATCAAAAAATGCATAATTTTATCGCACCACCACCTTGACTAACAGAAATTCTGCGGGAAACACTGAGATCACCTCCTGTTGCACTGAACTGGGGTCTCGCTTGCATTGCGTTGGATACATCAAGAGTCGATTAATCGTTTGCACCCTAGTTGGGAATAGTCAAACTTTTGGCAGATGACGCACAAGCGTCAGCCAATGAAGTAATTGCGACCAATTGATTTGCAAATCATATGCGATTGAAGTCGCTATTGGCTGCTGCACCAGTGTCAGACACGCCTATTCTCGTGCATCAAGGCCCGCTGGTGTGTGAATGTGGCCGTCACAACATTTCCGCTCTTCTGCAGCAAACACCATAGAGACACATTGATCTGAGGTGTAGCATGCCTGCGCCATACTGAGCTGAACAACACAGGGCTTACTGTAGGAGAAGGCACTATTTGCAATATTTGTGCCATTCTTTGCCTTAGGAAGATCCCACTGTTGGATCGAAATGTTGCCGTTTATACAAATGAAATAAAGTTTATATTTTTGGGGCTAATGCCTAGTGTGCAGACCACTTCATCACCCATTCTGAGTGAAGACACTATATTATATGATCCAGTTCGCCATGAGACACTTTTACACAGCTCAAATCAAGCGGATGCTTTGGATGTGACCAATAGTTCCTCCAATCCTGCACACTGACTGTTCATGACTTTGCATAATTGCTCACAATATTTCAGTCGTTCAAACCTTCAGGGGAGATTATACATACCATTTCAACAACAAACACAATTTAATTAGATTAAGAGACCATGTGTGAAAAGGATGAATTTGCTAGGAAATGCACACTGTCCATCATCAATTATAGTTGACAGAAGTTCAATATTCCTTCAAAGTCATAGCCACTTTATGCAGATGGGTCCGCCGGTGGGCCCGTTAACTTATTGCTAAAAAAGACTCAACTATATCATAACAACATTGCTATGACATTATCATAAGCCTTAAGTAACATATTAAGACTTGGTCGTTATTACAATTTTGGTGACAGTAAGGTTATAACATAGGCTCTGTTCAAAGGGGTTGAGGAAAGAAACACAGATCTCTCTTACACTCATCTTTTCAATTCCTCATTCCTTTAGCTACTTTCATACTACATTTCAATGTAAACAGCAAATGAGACCTCTCCAGGTCCTTCTGTTAAAGTATTTAAGTATCATGATCTCTGATAGATTGATGTTCTGTGCCTACCAAGAAGTGTCAGAGGCCACAACTGTGTGTGTGTGTGTGTGTGTGTGTGTGTGTGTGTGTGTGTGTGTGTGTGTGTGTGTGTGTGTGTGTGTGTGTGTGTGTCAGATGGCAGAACACATGTTCTTATGCGTGTTCCTCTGACTATTTGTTGACCTGTACACATGCCTTCAAGCTGGCAGGGGCCTGAGTCAGGACTGGAGCCACCCTGTGAGTGATGTTTGCTTCCTTCAACAAGTTTGTAAAGACAAACTCTACATCCTGGCTGCCAGCCATCCTAACCTGCCTCCTCATCACCACCACAAACACACATATTTTGATCAGCTGCCAAAGATACCAGATGACCCGGCTCCCACAACAGCCAGTTGTGTCGGGGGGGACTGGCTCGTATCGTCCAATCACAGTGCAATATTTCTGTGCGGAATGCGGCCTATTAGCCAATCAACGTGCGATACTGTGGGGTTGGAATGTTGCTTTTAGCTTAGGGCAACAACCTCAGCATACCTCCCGAAAGCCAGGAGGTAACCCACTGCCAGGGGAAGAGTAGCCGGCAAAATCTGAATTCACTCTTAGGCACAGACTTTAGGAAGAAGCACATATAGTTATCACACTTTGGGCGTAGTATAGTATAGTATAGTATAGTATAGTATAGTATAGTCACTTCTGGTGATACAAATCCTAGTTTGGTTGGCACAAAACCCAGGGCAATTAGGTGCAAAGCAATGGCTCTAACAACGTTCTTCTTGTATTTAAAAAAACATAATACTAGCTTTGGACAGTACCTGAACTAGACCATTTCCATTACTGTATGTGCCAGACGACAGATGACACGGCATTTGATTACTGAGTTAATGCAACGCATAATGATGCAACATACAAAAGATAATCACGTTCTCAGTGTATTAAAATACACAGGGCCAAAGCCAGTGCCATATTTTAAGATAAGAGAAGAGAAAACATCAAAAGCCAGCACCTTCTTGCAGGTAGACTAAGTCTATTTAATGGCAATTTCCTACTCTCACGTTATTACACTGGAAGTTATCCTTGCTATAACAACACTCCTCTCAGCAGTTTCCGCCCAGATTCTCGACAGGGACACCTCATAAAATCATAAACTACAAGAGAGACAGCACGTCCACTGGTAGCCTATTCACACATAGGCCTACTGCAAAATGCAACAACGCCTGAAACGCTCCTGATTGGCTGCGACGTGGGTGTGCGCGTGCCATTCTATTCCCAGACTTTCCTGGAACCCAGCAGCACTACAACAAGTACAGAAGGAGGGAGCGGAACCTAGTGCTTCAGTTTCACTCAATAACGAGAGCAATGGGTTCAAGACAGTCTGTGGCCAAACTTTGTCAAAGTGTGAGTGAGTGTGTTATCCATGACACATCATCAACAACCAGAGGTGAAAAGTAAAAGCACATTTGTGGTGTAATTACAACACTAGCACATGATATCACATAGTACTAGCTGTTACTCCATGTACTCCATTGTAACTAACGAGATAGATCGACTGTGTTGTTACTAAAAACACTATAAACCCTACAAGGACCGACCACAAAATTAATCCAAGCAGTGATACTCAGCTGATTGTAAAACAAGTACACGAGTCAACTTTCTACTCAGATAAATTACCTATGCAGGAAGGGAAATTACCTATGCAGGAATTATTTTTCTTGTTTGTTTGTCTTTTTGTTTTGTTTGACTTCTTCAACAACACTGCTGTGCCACCTTTCCGCAGAGATACCTGGCTGTGCAAATATTTACGAATCTTGAATGTTTTTACAATTGACTACAGGTGGAGGCAGACATTTGATTGCCCCCAAACCAAACCACAACAGTGTCACCTGGCTAAAGAGAGGTCTTACCAGTACATGTTCTATCTATTTGTGAACAACATGTACATGGAACTCTAGAGGTATAGACTATTGCCCGATGAGGCTGTTTCCTGGTTAGGTTTAAGCAACACACAACTAACTTTAGAACCAAAATCAGCGTTTCGTATGTAGCCTGCGCTGGCTAACCGTTTGAAGAAAACAAGCTTTCTACACATCCATTCAAGCACAATAGGTCCAGTCGATTTCATCATACTGTGTACATGAAGTGTCGGGCGTACAACCCAGGTCAACTTAAATGGCTTAGCCTGAGATTTAGACTACCGGTGTAGTTCTTCTGTGGTTCTATGATTGAGAAGTACATTGCGGTTAGCCAGTTAGCTAGAACTAGCATGTAGACATTTTAATTGTTAGCTTAGTGGTGTTTTGTACTTACCTCCTATGCAGCCCGCAAGAAAGTCCATCGCTCTACTTGAGTCTGGGCTTAAATTCTAAGGTTGATAATTTCCCTGATCTTTTATAGCCTATGCGGGGATATGTTGTGTTTAGGTTCAAAATAATGACGAAAACTCTCAGCTACCGAACCTGACCGACTCAGAAATATGTATCGCTGATTCACTTAAAAGCACATAGCAATATATACCTATCAATGGACTGACATTATACTAGGTACGTGTACCTTCGCGGGCCGTAGTGGAAATTTCCCCTGCCTACCACAACCTCAAGCGATTTCTATTTCTGTATGACAGAGGACTGGGGCTGCATGTCAGAGAAGATGTGTGTCCATGCGTCATTGTCGGGAAAGAATTTGTCCAATCGGTGCATTGAAGAGATTTCAGCCCCTCCCCTCGTGGGTAACCTTTGTTGTGATTGGTAAAAATTACATGGTTTCCGGGTTACATCACAGTGCCACACTCCTTTCGCTACGCCTACTCTCTGACTGTAACCTATGTTGTGGTCCATGGTCGCATGCCTTGTGTCTAACTGCGTGACAGATCCTTCTGTTCGGAAATAGCTAATGATGATACCAAACCAATATGATCTTAATAAGGACATACACTAATCCGAACAAGTAGGCTGTCGTCTCGACTACATACCAAAATCCATTTCGGTGTGGTTTCATCGCAAATTATGCTACAGTAGTCTATCTCATGTTGCAGATAGCCTATAATCCACAACCCAAAGAAGTTGGCGCACTCAGGGCGCACTGGCTGGCCTTGCCCGCCCCATATAACGAGCAGGGTTGCCAGATGTCGCTAGTGATGTCCAGCCATTGTTCTATTCACGCTCAATGTGTCCAGCCCAAACAATGCTAAAACCCCGCGTGGAGGCACTAAATGCCGCCCAATTTGAACTAAATTCTATTTATTACAATGGCAATGTATTTTTTACCTACAGAATGACATCCTAAGCAGCTCAACTGGGCAGGAAACCACGCAATCTGGCAACACTGATAAGGAGGCTGAGTTGAGGGCGTGGTGAAACCCTCATTGAATATTTTGTAACACGCTGTCAACAGAACCACGTGAGCTCTCTGTTCAAGTTTACGTTCCATAACCCACTGTTGGAAAATGGTAAACTCGTGCTCCTAGCTAATGCTGCCAGGGCGATATGAAAGCTGAAGCTGTCACTTGAACTGAACTTGTCAAATTTAATGCAAGACGATGCACATCGCCGATTTCTTTGCAGGATCTTTTGGAGGTAAGGCTGACTTGGCATAGCGAGAAAAGGCATGTGTAGTGAATGTCAAGGAGGATCTCCTGTGTAGGCTACCGGTACTAGTGGCGGGGAAGACAGCCTGTTGTATAGTATTCGATTTCAAACAACGGGCGTGTTTTTAAATGTAAGTCTAGGAAGCAGGATTCCTTGGTGTGGGTGCATTTTTGTCTGGGGTTGGATGTAGATCCCTGCCCGAGCTGCCTCTACTAGGCTCTTCCCTAACAGCGATTCCGTGTTTCACACGTGCTACATTCAATCGACCTCGATTAAATCGAATTACTGTATAACATTGTAATAAATGCTACAAGTAGCCTAGATGAATGTGTTCTAAATGTATTCTTTCCCTTTGATCGATCACAGGAGCTTGTGGAGTTACAGTGGGATACCCGTTTGACACCGTCAAAGTTAGTTTGCTTTAAATTATAGCTGTACATTTAAATTTAAATTATAGTCCATTCATGAATGTCACAAAATCTCTGACACCTTGCACTGTGTTTAACATTCACAGGTGAGAATCCAGACCCAGAAGCAGTTCAGTGGAATAACACAATGCTTTGTGAAAACCTTCGAGAAAGAGGGGGTAGGTTGTCACACACACACACACACACACACACACACACACACACACACACACACACACACACACACACACACACACACACACACACACACACACACTGCAGTAGGCTAGTAACATACAGTAACCTAATGCAGGTTTAACCTACAGCTTTTGCAGTGAAACAAGATAGTAAAAAATGATAGAAAAATGTATTCTTTTCACGAGGCAATATGTCTGAAAAATATTGTGTCATCCACCGTCCTGTAATAATTATTGAATCTGGTGCGTACTTCAATCTATCATTGGGCTCTTGGAAATCTGGATCTCTGAATAAGGCAGCCTGTTTTGGGAATGCTATTGTGTAAAAAAAAAAAAAAGACCTGACCTACTTTCCAGTATTGCCTTGGTAAATACACAATAATTTTGTTGTACTGTTCATGGGCTGTTCTTGATGTACTGTGAGGTTGTATGGTAGTGGCGGAACCAATTGCACAAAGGGCCCCCGATAAGCCAGTGATGCAGCCTGCCAGTTGTCAAGACAGGCCCCCTTGGGCGCAGGGGCAAACTCCCCCCCCCACACACACACACACACACACACACACACGCATCTTGCATACACCATACCTTACCCATTCTCCAAGCGCTTCTAAATTAGGTTTGGGCTTTCCCTGCCTTGCTATTGGACAGGACAGTGAGAGGAGACAGGAAAGTAACAGGGGAGACGTGGCGTGGGAGGATCAGGACACAACCTCAGGCTGGTTTCAAACCCGGGTCTCTGGTGTAAGAGTCAGTGCCCTAGCCGTTTGAGCCGCGGCTGACAGGGCCCCCTCCAGTGGCTTCTATAAAGGGGTATGCCACTATTTTGGGGCTTAATACAGTTAAAATCGTTGGCTGGGATTTATAAAGGTGGTAAGGTGTCTTATTTTTCATGTTAAGCGTTGTCTTGCTTTAAGACAAGTTAAAAGAGGGAATATGTCGCTACGCTAGTGAAAAAACGGCTTACATGAAAAATAAGACACTTTACCACCTTTATAAACCCTGGCCAACGATTTTAACTGTATTAAGCCCCAAAATAGTGGCATACCCCTTTAAGGGAATGTGTGTGCTGCTCCTCCCCTGCAGATCCATGGCTTCTTCAAGGGGATGTCTCTGCCGGTGACCACCATCTCCATGACCTCGTCTGTAGTGTTCGGCACCTACAGGAACTGCCTGCAGTGCCTGAGCCAGCTGCATGGCCTCGGGGCTCCCAACACCAAGCTGGACATCTTCCTGGCAGGCCTGGCCGGAGGCATCATGCAGGTGCGTCAGGTGGCGGTGTCAGTGTAACGGAGGCCAACTAGCAGAGTGTGGCGTGGGACGTTAGTACTGTAAACCTCCCTACCGAAGCCTCAATACAGTGCGGTAGCGTTGGGCTATCGGAGCGGCCCTTTAGCTCAGCGGTCTTGTACTGTGCCTCCCATTCCCGATTGGAATGAATAAGCTTATTTGTGATATTTGCCTCGGTTTAGGTATTAAAGGTACATTGTGTAAGATTTTTAGTTGTTTATTTTTCAGGATTCATGCCACCCATTCACTAATGTTACCTTTTTCATGAATACTTACCACCACCATCAAATTCATTATGATGAATTCATTATGACTGGAAAAAATTTACTTTTCATACATGAATCTCCATGGTCCTCCATTTTGAATTTTACAAACCCCAACTCCGGTGAAGTTGGGACATTTGGTAAACAGTTAATAAAATCAAAATGCGATCATTTTCAAAACATTCAATCTATTCATTAGATGGAGAATAGTGCAAAGACAACATATTAAGTGTTAAAACCGAGAGAAAATATTGTTTTGGGGGACATATGTACTCATTTCTAATTTGATAAATGCAACACGTATCAAATAAGTTGGGACGGGGATCAGTGAAATTTAGTAAACATCCAAATAAGATAAAACAACAAAGAAAAACATTTCAAAATGAATTGTACTGACGGACAATATAGGTGTCCAGGTATAAGATCATCACAGAGAGGCTGAGTCACTCAGAATTAAAGATGCAAAGGGAATAATTACCATAGTTATTACATACATTTTTGAATTCCCTTTGATTTACCACGATTGAGTGTATATAAGACATATTTTTGTTATTAAAATCATTGTATAGGTTCATGACATCATGAAATATATATTGGCTGTAGTCTCACTCTAGCACTCCAGGAATTAGAGCTATTGAAAATGGACCATATTAAGAATGCTTAATCCGTGCAAATGATATAGGGGTGTAACATTCTCCTAAGCACCTGAGCTCACTTTAAATAGACCCAGAAGACATGGGAAACTGTCCTTTGCTTACAGAAGTCAGCAGAAGTTGTAGAAGTCCATTCTTTTTGACAATAATAGAGCATTGCACATCCTGTGCTACAGTGAAAATGGACGATCCAACTTGTGTTAGTGCTAACTTCAAAAGTCAGCCTCCATGATGGCATGCGGGTGTAGTAGTGCATTGGTTAAGATGTTCTCACTCATCTGTAGAGTTAAATACAGTGCTGAATGGTATAAATGGGTTTTAAACAGCATGAAAAGCCACTCATGCATTATATTTTGAAGGGAGATCTTCGATTACTGCCATATAGTAAGGTCAAATTGCATTCTCTACTATGTTTTAACAGTTTGGCTCCATCATAAGGACCAGCAGGTGATAAAATGGTGGGCTTTTGGTCAAGACCTGTCACACTGTAAGCACTACAGAAAGGAAAACATTGCAAAACATGACAAGGAATACACCCACCATTTAAGATGGTGAAATCATGTCCAAGATAGGAATTAACACTGTTTTTTCTATAAAATCATCTCATCGGTTAATGTATTTAACTGTTAAGTGTTGTCTTTTGTTTTGTTTTTAGTCTTCCTCGACATTTGCTGCCTTTTATTGTCCCCCGTCCCAACTTATTTGAGACGTGTTGCATTTATCAAATTAGAAATGAGTACATATGTCCCCCAAAACAATATTTTTTCTCGGTTTTAACACTTAATATGTTGTCTTTTCACTATTCCCCATCTAATGAATAGATTGAATGTTTTGAAAATGATAGCATTTTGATTTTATTCACTGTTTACCAAACGTCCTAACTTCACCGGAGTTGGGGTTTGTAGTTGCAGCACCTTTTTTGACCATTTCTTGCACAGTGTACCTTTAAGTATATTAACTGAATGTACAATTTCATTGCTGTTTTAAAAAAAAAAAAATATTGACATTGGCCCGCAATTTCATCCCAGATTTTGATTTTGGCCCAATATGAATTTGAGTTTGTTCCAATCTGAGAGACAGCATGGAAACTCTCAAGGAATTCTTTGCCTGCATTTCGGTGCCCAAACTTAGAACAAGGAGGGAGAGCAAGGCATATTATTAGACAAACGAAAGCTTGTAGTTTGTTTTCCGGTCCATGTCGACAACAGGTGTGACCTTCCCCAGGAGAAACTGAATAGACGGTCCCCTTACAGTATCAGTCTGGCGATAGTACGGCTGCCATATGGTTGGAAAGAGCAACAGAATGCCTTCAGTGTGTGTACCTATTATACTGAATCGTCCTTAGAGGTCATCAGTACTGTGGGCAGTACTCTGAAGGTCGTTGTTATTGGACAGACCACAGCATCATAGTTCCCTTCATTTATCTTGCCATTGAGTCTGTGTGGAGGTATATTTTATGTCATGTTTTGTATTGTCATAAAGTTTTTGATTGTTTTTCACCTTTGTTGAAGAAGACTTAATAGCAGACACAGACACCTCACCTTTAAAGGGACACTGTGTGAGACGTTTAGTTGTTTATTTCCAGAATTCATGCTGCCCATTCACTAATGTTACCTTTTTCATGAATACTTACCACCAGCATCAAATTCTAAGTATTCATTATGACTGGAAAAATTGCACTTTTCATACATGAAACCATGGTCCGCCATTTTGAATTTCCAAAAAATAGATATTTTTAGCTGCAAAAATGACTGTACTTGGACCATACTAGAAAATTTGTGTTTAATACTTTGTAAACTTTAATGTAAAGATCAAATTTGGCAATAGGCAGCCCAGTTTCAATGAGCAGCATAGTTGCAGTACCTTTTTTGACCATTTCCTGCACAGTGTCCCTTTAACTGACTTTCTGTACAGGTGTCTGTCATGTCACCCGGCGACATAGTGAAGGTGCGCCTGCAGTGCCAGACGGAGTCCCTGCGTGGTGGTGTGGGAGACCCTAAACCGCGCTACCGCGGCCCCATCCACTGCTTGCTGTCAATCCTCCGTCAGGACGGCCCCCTGGGCCTGTACAAGGGGGCGTTGCCCCTGGCCATGAGGGACGGCCCCTCCTACGCCACATACTTCCTCACCTACCAGACGCTCTGCGAGTGGCAGACGCCCGCCGGGCAGAAGGAGCCGGGTGAGCAATAACCTCATTACACATTTGCCACGTTTACATTGTGTTATGACCCCCGCCGGGCACGAGGAAGCGGTAAACAGAGCTGGATCAACGCACAGCATGGATAGAACGTGTCCTCCCAAGAGGTGCTGGAGCTGATGGTCTGGGGCCTATACGAAAAAGCTGAGGACTTCAGGCTCCTCTATTAGATGATTTACCTCTTAAACTAATCTAGTCTATTTGTCGGTGCCCAATGCGGGCCGCCTACCCAATGTGGGCTCTTTGCACACTGCACATGTGACACCTGACGTCTGAGCCCAAAAAGATGGAATTGACCCAGAAATGAAACATGGCTGTGTGTTTAAGAGTAATGATAATGGTTTGATGTATCCTTCAGCGTGGGCTGTGGTGCTGCTGGCGGGGGGTCTGGCTGGCATGGTGTGTGTGTGTGTGTGTGTGTGTGTGTGTGTGTGTGTGTGTGTGATAATAATAATGCTTTAATGTGTCCTCCAGAGTGGCCCGCGGTGCTGCTGGCGGGGGGTCTGGCTGGCATGGCCGGCTGGTCGGTGGGCACCCCGATGGACGTGATCAAGGCGAGGATGCAGATGGACGGGGCGCGGCCGCGGGGGCAGCAACGCTACCGGGGCCTGGTGCACTGCGTGGCAGAGACGGTGAGGAACGAGGGCGCCGGCGTGTTCTTCCGGAGCCTGGGCATCAACTGCCTGCGGGCCTTCCCCGTCAACATGGTAGTGTTTGCCGTCTACGAGCTCATGGTGCGGCTGCTGCGAAAGCAAGACGCCATCTCACACATGTGATGGGATGTCAAGCAGCAATGTGCTGCTGCTGCACACTGTTCAGACACGTAGTACTTTATATACTGTATGTAGCATATGTAAGTATATATATATAACATTGTGTGGTGTGTGTGTGTGTGTGTGTGTGTGTGTGCGCGCGTGTGTGTGATGTTAATTTCTGCATCTTTTATGGACAGTAGCTGTTGCGATAGCCGCCTGAAATGCGCACAATTGAGAAACACGTTAGTGTTTCAAATGCGAGCTTGGAAGATTGCCTTCGTGAGACTACCTCATCTGTAATGTTGTGTAAAAGTGACTTTTTGTCTAAGGGGGCGAGCCTTTCTCACTGTGGTCAATATTTTGCGCTTTTATAGTGCAACCCTTAATAAGTACAGTGGCAGAAGAAGCTTACAGTAGGTAAGGAGAGACTGCAAAGATCCACAGGACTGTCCAGGACATTGGGATGTTATTTTAATGCATTTGCATTTGGGGCATTCAGGTAAACTAAGTATTTATTTGTTTTTGAATGCATTGCATTCATGGCATTTAGGTAAGCAAAGTATTTTGAGTTTTATTTATTTAAATGCATTGCATTTGGGGAATTCCGGGAAATTGAGTATTTAGCAGGGCTTGTGGGAAACGTCGTACAGTGTGTATCTTTCTCCAAAATGGAGGCTGACCTTGGCAGTGCAGTTATGATACTGGCAAAAAGCTGACGTGGACATGAACTGCATCCCGTCCAGAATCCATCCACTATCCGCTGCTGTGCTCCATATACTTTAAATATTACAGTCCCACGAACGGGACTGCTACAGCATGCCTTTACAAAAGCCATATGTATGTATATCTATAACATGGTGAGAGGGAGACCGAGGGAGGTGTATTGAACATGATGCTCTATTTGTCTGTACAGTTTGGAGAGTGTGAGAATGTACGGTAGCCTACGAGTATGTGAATGTATTGACAGAATGTCAGATTTTGATGGTATTTATGACAGACGTCTTTTGAGGAAACAAACAAATCAAAACTTGTGTTGTCATTGAATTACATGCTGGGAATGCCAAGTGAAACTGACCTGTAATGACATGCTAGATTAATTTTGCCGTCCGATTAAAATTAGACTTAAGTACAACTCTTTTGGATGTGCCTCTTTTTTTACAGTGTGGGTGCATGCCACAACAGTATTGTCCTGTGCATTACACTGGAATAACACAAAATAATATTGTATTTGGTTGGTAACACTTTGTTTTAATGGTTCGCTATTACAGTGGATCTACCACATTAGGTACAGTGTAATAACCAGAATAACCATATATAATACCATATAATACCAGTGCAATACCAACCCTAAACCTAACCCTAACCCTAGATGTAAGTACAAAATTGGTACATTGTGTTACACTGGTATGTGGTATTATATGGTATTAAATATTGTTACACTGGTTATTACACTGTACCTAATGTGGTAGATCCACTGTAATAGTGAATCATTGAAATAAAGTGTAACCTTGTATTTTTATAACAATAACAACTTTACTTGTACTAAATTGTGTTTCAGTACCATGATGAAGCACACACACACACACACATTTTTGGCAGAGGTTTAAGCTATGCAGCGGAGCTGGAAAAGATTACGTATTCAAAGGTTGACAGAGAGCCAGAAAACCCCTGTGGGCAACAGGAGTGAATTCTATTGTGGTTTGTCAAGCATTTCGTGTCTTCTGGATTTAAAGAGGGTGGATAAGATGACCATTTGTATTTAGCAGTATAACATACTATAACATACACGTAACAAATCATGGTCAGGTAGTTCTTAAAGAAAATGTGTCTCAGTGGCAGTTTTCACTTTTAGACAAAAGGCCAGTAATGGAATACAGGCCTGTATTAGAAATAATTACTTTGTAATCAGACAGTTTCTGCAGTGTAGGATCCTGTTAATTGCGTTCTTCCTTTCCTCCAATCAAACACAAAAACAGACGAGATAATAGGTGCATTTGACATTTGTTGGAAAAGGTTGATGTTGACAAAACACATGAGCGAGAACTTATCGTAATGTGGGTGGTATTAAACACTGTGCATTTAAAGTCAGCCACAAATGTGCACGAGACAATGATCTCCCTCCAGTTTGACCTCCTAGCACACCACATGTGTGACGTGTGGAGGGACAGGTGGGGAGGAGGAGCTGAAGTGGGGTGCAGTGTAAACTTGTGTAAGAGTGTGAGACAACGCGCCTCCACACACGTGAGTGAACTGTCGGCCAACCAGTTCATGGGCGTGTGACCTCGGAGGCGGTATGCAGACGAGCAGCAACGGGGATAAAGAACTGTGGCTGTTGCAAGATACGTCTGCAGTCACGTTCATCCCGCGATAGTTTGACATCATGTGATATGTGACCTCATCGACGCAACATGACTGAAATTTGTCATGTTGGACAAGAAATCTAACCATGCAACCTTTTCATCCAAAATGCATTGCTGTCTGCATGTGCATGCATCCGTTGCGGAATCTCGAATGAGGCCAATAATTAGCCTTATCTCTAGTGCCATCTAGTGGTGGATGTGTTGGCTTTTGATGAGTTGACATGGTGACCAAGGAGAGCAGAGATAGGAGGGGGCACTTCCGTCATCAGACCGTAGTACCAGAGATTCTTTAAGTGTATAGAGATATGCCAACGTAATAGGTTTCTATGGGCACCTAATGTGACCAGGTTCCGGTCTGCCTAAAGGGCCGTGTCATAATGCTCCTACAATGAATAGAACAGTCCTTAGGTCTGCCTAGGTCTGCCTAAGGGGGGGCATAATAGAACCAGGAAACAATGGGCCAATGGAACCTCTCTCTCTCTACTCTCTCTGGTAGTACGGCTTGGCCGCGAGGGGAGTCACTTTTCTTCCATGGTCAGTACTGGAGGCACGGTAGTAAGGTGCAATGCCACTACAGCCAGTGTTGGAGTGCGGAACAGGTCATAGGACACCGTGAATGTTTGTCAGCTGTCCTTAATTATCCCCCGCAAGTAATGGTGACCGACAGCTGCAGTTCATTTGGACGCAAACTGAACACTGACAACTGAACATCCTCTTTTGACCGATTTTGCGGAGTTTCCGGAGTCACAATTTGTATCTGCTGAGCTGAGCAGATTAGAGTGACACACACACACACACACACACACACACACACACACACACACACACACACACACACACACAGTGTCCATCTATCTTTAAAGCAGTGTGTGTCAGCACAAGGCAGCAGGTGGCACTATTGCAGAAGGTTGTGTGTGTGTGTGTGTGTGTGTGTGTGTGTGTGTGTGTGTGTGTGTGTGTGTGTGTGTGTGTGTGTGTGTGTGTGTGTGTGTGCATGCGCATCGAAGTGAGTCACACTGCAACATGTATGTGAGGAGCATCTTTATTGTCTGATTTGTTTACAGTCATTTGGACACAAACAAAAAAACAAACAGACATACTGTCACGTTTCAGGCCAACCCATGTGACCGCTTCACTTCTCTGTAAAGGGATTTAATGGAGGAGATATTTCTGTGTGTGTGTGTGTGTGTGTGTGTGTGTGTGTGTGTGTGTGTGTGTGTGTGTGTGTGTGTGTGTGTGTGTGTGTGTGTGTGTGTGTGTGTGTGTACGTGTCCTTGTGTGCTTCATTGTTTCTGCAGCATTTCTTTCTTCAGACTTTCGATGGAGGCGTGATCTTTCCCCATAGTGATCTCCATGATGGCTGCGGCCTATACACACACACGCACACACACACACATACACACACGCACACACACACACGCACATAGACAGACAGACAGATAAAATACTAACAACAATAACCGATATGCAATGGAAATTATATTGTGTGTGTGTGTGTGTGTGTGTGTGTGTGTGTGTGTGTGTGTGTGTGTGTGTGTGTGTGTGTGTGTGTGTGTGTGTGTGAGTACCTTTTTAAATAAGCTGATGCCTTGGGTAGGTTTCTCCAGTCCCACATAGAGCCGCCCCAGTTTAATGTACATAGATGCCACATTCATAGAATAGGCAGGATATAGCGCACTGAAAAACAACACACACACACACACACACACACACACACACACACACACACACACACACACACACACACACACAGACACAGACACACACGTGTAATGTACATAGAGGCCACATTCATAAAATAGATAGGATGCAATACACTGAAACACACAAGCGCAACAAGCGCACACACACACACACACACCCTCTGTCTCCCTCTTTCTCCTTCTCCCTCTCTCTTTTTTTCTCTCCTTCTCTCTCACCTGAAGGGTTTGATGATCTTCTCCCCATAGCGTGCCGCTTCCTCCCAGTCTCCCTGGTATATGCATACACCCATAGCCTGGCACAATGATATTATTATTATTATTATAACAACAAACATACTAGGGTAACACTTTAGAATAATGTCTGTTTATAAAACATTAATAACATTTAGTAAATAATTAACTAATGATGAACACAACATTAACAAATGTTTTTAAATGACTAGGAAATGTTAACAAATGTTTGTTAATGACTTGGAAATGTTATCCCAGGTCAAAAAAATGTGTACTTAAGTGTACTTTAAATATATTTAATTTTCAGAAAGTATATTTTAAGTACACTCTATTTATCAAGTACAGTACTTAAGTATGGTATTTAAAAATATACTTAAAGTTTAGTGTATTTTAAATATATTTTAAAATCATTTGTATTATTAAAGTTATGTACTTAAATATAGTTTTATAAAATATACTGTTAGTGTATTGTATTTTAAATGTATTTTAAGTATATTTGTATTTTAAAAGTAATGTGCTAAGTGTAGTATTGTAAAATATACTATTAGTGTATTATATTTTAAGTGTATTTCAAGTATATTTGTATTTTAAAAGTAATGTGCTAAAGTGTAGCATTATAAAGTATACTATTAGTGTATTGTACTTTAAGTGTATTTTAAGTATCTTTGTATTTTAAAAGTTATATACTTCAGTGTAGTATTATAAAATACACTATTAGTGTATTGTATTTAAATGCATTGTAAGTACATTTGTATTTTAAAAGTAATGTGCTAAAGTGTAGTATTGTCAAATATACTATTAGTATATTGTATTTTAAGTCTATTTTAAGTACATTTGTATTTTAAAAGTAATGTGCTAAAGTGTAGCATTATACAATGTACTATTAGTGTATTATATTTTAAGTGTATTTTAAGTATCTTTGTATTTTAAAAGTTATGTACTTAAGTGTAGTATTATAAAGTACACTATTAGTGTATTGTATTTAAATGTATTGTAAGTACATTTGTATTTTAAAAGTAATGTGCTAAAGTGTAGTATTGTCAAATATACTATTAGTACTGTATATTGTATTTTAAGTCTATTTTAAGTACATTTGTATTTTAAAAGTAATGTGCTAAAGTGTAGCATTATACAGTATACTGTTAGTGTATTATATTTTAAGTGTATTTTAAGTATCTTTGTATTTTAAAAGTCATGTACTTAAGTTTAGTATTATGAAATACACTATTAGTGTATTGTATTTAAATGTATTTTAAGTACATTTGTATTTTAAAAGTAATGGGCTAAAGTGTAGCATTATAAAGTATACTATTAGTGTATTATATTTTAAGTGTATTTTCAGTATCTTTGTATTTTAAAAGTTATGTACTTAAGTGTAGTATTATAAAATACACTATTAGTGTATTGTATTTAAATGTATTGTAAGTACATTTGTATTTTTAAAGTAATGTGCTTAAGTGTGGTATTGTTAATTATACTAGTAGTATATTCAATTTGAAGTCTATTTTAAGTACATTTGTATTTTAAAAGTAATGTGTTAACGTGTAGTATTATAAAATACACTATTAGTGTATTGTATTTAAATGTATTGTATTTGAAGACATACTATTGGTGTAGTATATTTTAAGTGTATTTTAAGTGTATTTGTATTTTAAAAGTAATGTGCTAAAGTTTGGTATTAGAAAGAATATTTGAAACGTACTTAAAGTTAAGTATGGTTTTAGTATATTAAGTACACTTGTACAAAGTTTGATTTTAGTACCAAAAAGTAAACTTAAAATGTGTTAAAGCTCTACTTAATTATATTTCCAGTGTATTTAAGTATACTATAAGTTGTCCCAAAATAACACAACTTAAGTATGTACTTCTGCAGCATGCTATAAAGTGCTTTCTCATGACCTTGAAATAGATTTGTAGCATACTTCAAATAGTTACACTTAACCACATGTTAAAGTACACATTAAACATCTTTTAAAGTGAATTAGTAAGTATATTTAAAATGTACTTACATTTAAGTATGATTTTAGTATATTAAGTACACTTCTGCAAAGATTGATTTTAGTACCAAAAAGTCAGCTTAAAATGTGTTAAAGCTCTACTTAATCATACTTCAAGTGTATTTAAGTATACTATAAGTTGTCCCAAAATAACGTTCTTTAAATACACACTTTTGAAGTATATTTTAAATACAAAAATACATACTTATTAAGTA